>NC_133309.1:4703-16047 GCF_012295235.1 Primulina huaijiensis | reverse complement strand
AATAAAATTTTTATTTTTATACAACAAAAGAGCAGTACAAATAAAATCTTATGGGAGGGGGACTAGACCAAGACCTCCACATAAAAAGCTATACAATCATAACATCAAAACAGAAGTAAAAACATACTACGACAGGGCAACCCAAGATGCAGTCAACAGCGGGTGCCCCAGAATACAAGAAGAAAATAAAACACAACAATGGGCAAGGAGAATTCTGCAGTGAACGCTCATCAGAGATCGCCCAAAAAAGGCGGAAAACTAGATCAACCTGAATCAGGCGGTCGCCCATAAGGTAACCCTACCTGACTCTTCTGAGTCCTATAAAATCTGTGCAGCTGTGAGCGCGTGCGACCGGGGAGTGGCAAGGACTGACAGGTAGTAGTAGGAAGAAGAGCCAAATCAGCCTCTCGAGGACCACTCCCAAGAGCAATCGGTAACGAAATAATGGGACCAGAAGCTGGAGAAACTACCATTTGTGCCGGAGCAGGAGAAACAATCATCGGGTCTATCACCACTGGAACAACATCAACCGGAGAAGTGCTAGCCCCAGAACTAGACCCCTGAGCATCACCTGCAATAACGGAAGTAACAACCACTGAAATATCTGGAGAAATAGGAATCTGAGCCACCATAACCTGACCAGAAACCTGGCGACGCCTACGTCGCTGCTGAGTCCATCCTGGCTCAGCACTCCCAGAACCTGGACCACTGGGAGGAACCGAACCATGCGGAACACCCTGAGGCTGACCTGAAGACCCTGGATCAGAAGCCGAAGAAGTCTGAGGCCGCTTCCCCTGAGCCTTAGAACGGTCACCAGAAGGACTGTAACCGGAACGAGAGCAGCGCTGCACAGAATGACCTAACACCTGACACTTAGAGCAAAAGAAGGGGACTTTTTCATAAACTACCCCTAAAACCTGTCTGTGACTGCCCCACCCAACCCAGATCTGATCCGGACGAGGTTGCAAAACATCAAGCTCAACGTAAATGCGAGCAAAAGAACCACGAGAACCATCCGCTGTAATCTCATCCACCATAACAGGGTTCCCTAAAAGCTTACCGATCTGGAAAGACACTGCTTGTGATATAAATGCAAAGGTAAATCAGGAATCCGAACCCAAATCGGAGCAATCGAAGACTCAGACTCAAACATAAAAACAACGATACAAGATAACACCTTAAGAGAGGAAGATGAAACCAAACCTCTCTTAAAGGCTAGTCATACAAAACATAAAAACATAGACCTAAGGTGGCAAATACACGAGCCAAAGGCTAAGCCCTAAGTGAAATGCATAATACAAAATAACAACTAAGCACATCGCTAAAGACATAAAAACATATCGAAACCTATGTAAACAGTAATGATCCAGCTCAGAAGTAGGTGCAAAAGACCACTGATGGTACCCATCTCTGAGCTGTCTGTCAATGTAAGATCAATCTGAAAAGAAGTACATAATCCGAGATCAATCAGCAGATAATCTCCAAGGCCCAAAAAGAGAGTGACAGCAGTCTAAGCTCATAATGTCTGAAGTGAAAGCATGAACCGCATGACTAGGAGAAAAGAGACAACCAAGAGAGAAAATCCCGATCCACCAATGCATGCAGCAGAATATATCACAGAGTAGTCTCAACATGAGTGGAGCCTCGGGCCAGAGAAACCAAAGAGAGATATCATCCAGAGCCACCACAACACTCAGCAAGTCTAATAGAAAAGTAGGCGGGTAAGGAGAAGCCTGCATATAACACCCGCCAGAGAACAGGAGTGGACCTAATAGAATCACCAACCGAGAAGGCACTCGAATCCACCCAAATCCAACAAAAGAAAGCATAAAGAGTGCAAGTGTCTGGACCCACTCGCATACACCTGCCGAAAAGGGAGAAGAACAAATCCCCAAAAAACAGAACATGTAGGGTGCAAGTGTCTGGGCCCACTTGCACCGAGCAAACGAGTAATAAAAGACAACCTCCAAGAACAAAAAACCTGCAAGAAAAATACATACATAGATATATAGAAAGAAAAAGATCAAAAAAGAAGGAGCCTCCCAAATAGCTAAGAATATCTGTATCTGAGGTATGGTAGCCCTGACCGATCGGATCGGGCAAGGATGGAGATATGGCTGGGTAAAGAAGGTCCTAACACTAAGCTATACTGTCTAAGGTCATGAGCCCTCACTGCCAACGCATCCGCCACTGAATTACCCTCCCGAAAAATATGTGAAAAATGAACCATACGCCCCCTCAAAAGGACCAAAATCTGAGAAACAATAGAATCCAAATCCCAACAACACCTACGAGAACGGAGGATCTGAATAGATAGCTGGGAGGCAACTTCGATCCAAAGAGGAAAAAGAGAAAGATCGGAACAAAGGAGAAGACCCCTCCAAACCGCCCAGAGTTCTGCCCGAATAGAAGATCCCGCCCCAATGAACTCACTGAATGATAACAAGACCCGCCCAGAATCGTCACGAACGACGCCACCAACCGTAGATTCGCCAGGATTGCCTCTCGAGCTCCCATCCACATTTAACTTAAAACAACCCGACGGCGGCCGAAGCCAACGAACAATCGTCGTCCGATGATATTTGTGTAAACCAACTGAAATCCCCATCAACCTCGCCACGTGAAAAAAGCCCACCCAATGTTTGGGCTTGACAGTACGCGTAGAATAGGCGAGGCGCAGATAAGACAGGATCTGAAACTTCACCGTCTTCCCAGAGATGGAGAGCTGGCGGTGCTTCGAGTCATTCCGAGCAGTCCAGAGAAACCACAAAACAATGAAAGGGAGAAACTCCCTCATATGCTCCCCTGGAGCCCAGACAAGATTCCTCTTCCACGCACTAAGGAATAATCTGATGTCCTCAGTGTCAGGGATACGAACCCTAAAGACAGCACCAAAAAAATGCCAAACATAGCGAGCCACGGGGCTGCGAATAAACAAATGAGTGAAAGTCTCAGACATATCACAACAGTGACAACGAGATGCCAACGCAAAGCCACGGCGCTGAAGGATCTCATCAATTGGGATCCACTGATGCCAAAATCTCCAAAGAAAGAATGACATCGTAGGCCTCAACCAACTACCCCAACAGGGCCGAAGAATATCAGAAGTCGGTGCGCGCAAACGGATCAACTCCCAAGCGAACTTGACAGAAAAAGCGCCATCGGAGCTATGAATCCAACGAGCTAAATCCGGCTCTCCACAAAGGATCGGGACCAACACAAGCTGCTCCGCAATAGAAGGAGCCACTACTGAACAAAGATGATCAAAATCCCAGGTTCCCTCGGAAATGAAATGAGAAACCCGGACCCCACGGTCACCACGGACCTCAGTGTGACTGGACAAAGGCATATCCCTAAACCAACAATCATCCCAAAAAGAAACTGCACCAAGGCCCACACGCCAGCAAATACCACTCTCCGCACAAGGCCTGATCTGGAGCAAACGCCGCCAAGTGGGAGAGATAAAACCACGAGAAGAAACACAAGCTGGGTGCGCCAAGAGACAATATTTCCTCATCAAAAATTTGGCCCATAGGGAATTACCCTACCTGAACCTAAACCACAGTTTTATGGAGAAACTGTCCACAAGATCTTTCAATCTGCGGAAGCCAAGACCGCCCTCTTCCACAGGTAGGCAAGCCCGAGACCAACGAGCCCAATGCCATTTCTTCTCCAAGGACCTAGACCCCCTAAGAAAGGCATTAAAGACTCTCTCAAGTTTCTCCATGACAGCCAACGGAGGCTGAACAACCTGAAACAAATATATGGGCATCGAGAGGAGCACGCTACGAATGAGGGTCATGTGGCTCCCCGGAGAAAGAGTACGAATCTCCCAACCCTCCAGCCGCCTCCTAACAGACTGAAAGAGGGGCTCAAAAAGAGAACACGTCCGATTACCCCGAAATAAAGGAACGCCGAGGTACTTGATCGGCAGATGACCCTCCGCAAATCCAGTGATACGCAAAAGTCTTGAGCGAAGGCGCTCAGAGCATCGCGGAGGTAAAATCAGAGAACTCTTGACAGAATTCACCAGCTGTCCCGAACAGTTCTCATAGTGATGCAGGAAATCTAAAAGACGCTGCATCACACGAGACCCACCATTGGCAAAAATAATGATATCATCAGCATAGGCCAGGTGAGAAATCAAAAGACCACAACTAGAACGGTACCTAATATTAGGATGACGCAAGTATAGTCTATCAAGGCCACGCGAAAGATACTCCGCCCCTAAGATGAAGAGAAGGGGGGACAATGGGTCTCCCTGCCTGAGGCCCCTGGTAGAACCGAAGAACCCCGAAAGAGAACCATTGATATTAACGGAGAAATGACAATGAGAAATACAGGCCGAGACCAACGACACAACCTCGTCAGAGAAACCAAAATGGCGCAAAACATCAAAAAGAAAAGGCCATTGGACCCGATCATAGGCCTTTGCCATATCCAGCTTCAAAATAACATTACCACCATACGTGGGAAGAGTGAGACTATGAGTGAGCTCCTGAGCAAGGAGGATGTTATCAGAAATCATCCGTCCCGGAACAAAACCACTCTGATTCAAAGAAATAAGTCTCTCCGCCACAGTCCGCGAACGAGAGTACAACAACTTAGAAATGATTTTGTTCGTGACATTACACAGGCTGATCGGACGAAAATCCGACCAAGCCCGAGCACCCTCTACTTTTGGAATCAAAGTAATCGTGGTAGCAGTAAAGCTCTGAGGCAGTGGAGAGCCTCGGAAAAAATCCAAAACCGCATCCAACACATCCTGATAAACTATCTCCCAGCAATGCTGGAAAAACGCAGAAGAGAAGCCATCAGGCCCTGCCACACTGTCAGGAGAAATGGAGAAAACAGTCGCACACACCTCCTCTAGGGAGGGGGTAGCCGTAATCCCACAGTTTTCCTCATCAGAAATCACCAAAGGAAACCCCAAAAAATCAGGACAATCAAGCACCAAGGGATCCCCAGTGAGTAAGTGCTGAAAAAACGAGGCACCCGACTGCTGAATCATCTCAGGACACGTCAGGCAAACCCCATCATCCCATATACGGAATATCTTATTAGCCACACGCTTCTTCTTAACCATGTTATGAAAGAGTTTGGTGTTCCGCTCACCATCCTCAAGCCAGTTGCATGCAGCTTTTTGTTTCCAAAAATCCGCCCCCATGGCGGTGACAAGAGCCAAATCCGCATTACGATCGGACAGGGCAGTCCAATTCGAATCAGTAGGATCGGCCTCACATGCCAGCTCAGCAGAACGAACTGCACCCTCAGCCTCGGTGATTTTATCAAAAATGTTACCGAAAACATCCTGATTCCACCACCTGAGGTGATGCTTAAGACGCTTCATCTTGACAAAAAGACGCGGCATGCCACTCAGACTGCAAGGCAAATTCCAATTGAGCCTAACAGTCTGCAAAAAACCATGATGTCGAAGCCACATACGCTGGAAGCGAAACGAGCTCGGACCACGGGCAAAAACCGGAGCGGTAACCAAAAGCGGACAGTGGTCAGAAACAGTACGAGCGAGATGTTCCACCCGGAGCGAGCTAAAATGATCGCCCCAATCAACTGAAACCATAACCCTGTCCAACCGCTTCCAAATGGTCTTATTCGTCCAAGTAAAGAAAGAANTGAAATCCCCACCAACCAGCCAAGGACCCGGAGCAGGCTTGACATGAAGCAGGGAAGACCAGAGATCCCGACGTTGAACATAATCACAACTAGCATAAACAAAAGAACAAAATATCTCTGTCGGCAAGAAAGAGGCAGAAAGTCTGATGTGGAGGAACTGAGCATGATCAAAAACACACTCCGCCCTAACATCAGCAGCAAAAAATACCCAGATATTACCGGAGAGATTAGAGATGACGCCAGAAAACCCCAAACGGCGAGTCATGTATCTCTGATCCAGATCAATCATGGGTTCCAAAACAGCCAAAACCTTAACCTGTTTCTCCTTCACAAAGGCATGCAGCCTCTGCTGGGACTCCGAACCCCGAAGTCCCCGGATATTCCAGATTAAGCAGTTCATGGAGAACGGGTAGAAGAAGGATCCTATCGCTTTTTATGCGATCGTCGAACTTCATCCTGAGGTCTTTTCCTGGGATTGGACATGTCAGTGTCCAGGCAACTACACTCAGACCCACAGCTAACTCCAGACACAGAATGTCGATCAAAATCATATCAGGATCATCAACTGATATGTGTCTGGGAATCATCTCAATAATGGGGGGTCCCTGTCGAGCAATCAACTCGTCCAGCATAGAAGTAGCATCAGCAGGGGATGCAGGAAAGGATGGGACAGAGTGACTGCTATGATTTTCAATACAAACCGCCGGGGTGACAAACACAGTCACCACATCCTGGCGTGGAGATCCAAGGTCAGCCGCGCAATCCACATAATGAACACTCTCATCGTCCTCAGCCACCGTGACCGCAGGTCGGTCAGAAATAAGGGACTCTTGATGAGAGCTCAAACCGACAGAGGGATCAGGAACACCTAATCCAAGCTCCTCAGAACCAACCTCTGTCTCCTGCAAATGGGAAAGAACTCCAAAAGAGTTTGAAGCAAGAGGAACATTTCTCGGGAGATCCTGACGAATAGGCCTTCGTCTCGGTCAACGCCGGGGACCATTGCCATTGACATGAAGCTGGGGCTGTGGTCCCGGGACAATGACATGGGCTGTACCCCCAGGTGGTGTCTGAGCATGAGGGGCCTCCGGCTGAGGAGGTCCTTGATCAGCAGTCTTAGATCGAGCAGGTTTAGTATTTTTCCCATGGGAATAACAAACGTTGGTTGAATGACCCAACATCTTGCAATCCAAGCAATACCCAGGTACTTTCTCATACACAACATCAATTTCCTGGGTATGATCACCCCAACCCACCCAAACCTGCTGTATGAGAGGTTGTAAAACATTGATTTCCACACATACTCGGGCAAAAGCGCCTCGAGAAACATCAGCGGTGTAGTCGTCCATTTTAACCGGCTTACCTACAAGATTCGCAAGAGCAAAAAGAGTACGCTTGTTGAACAAATGCAAGGGTAAGCACGGAAAAAGGATCCAGACTGGCGCAATGGGGGATTCCTCATTCAGATTAAATTCGGGAGTCCACTTAGAAAAACGGATTCCAAGCGGTCCCAAAAAAATGTTCCCCCTCGACCAAATGCGCGCATAATCTTCTTCACACGAGAGCGCGATAACCAAAAAGCCTCTGGGTAAGAATTTCAAGTCAAACGATCGCACGAGTCCCATTTTGGCGAAAGCCGCAGAAATAGAAGAGTTAGGAACTAAAGATCGGTTCCCCGAAATTTTACCCACTAGAGCATATTTAAAAGGCTCGATCAAAGAAGAAATTACCGCATCATCGAAACTTTTCTGCATTGTTCTAGGAGACGGAGGTGCCAAAGCATCACGAAAAGAAACTAAAGGCAGAACCGCAGCACGAAGAACAGGTTTGACCACTGATTCAGAACCATTGACTGCCGAGTCAACTCGGTCAACAAGGCGGTTTGACTCGCCCGAGTTGACCCGCGAGTTGCCGACCGGAGTAGCAGCGATCGACGGCGACACCATGGGGAGCACTGAACCGGTGTCTAAACCACGAGAACCGGACGTTGGAGGGGCCGATTGAGCACGAGAATTGTTAGAAATCGATTGAAATTCTCCAAATTGGGCGTTTTTGATCGGGAGTGAATTTCCTAAAATTGAAGATATGGATGGATTACCCATTGAAAGAGGAGTATACGGTCCAGAGGAATTGACCAACGGAGCAGCGACGGCGCCGGAATTGAAGAAAAACTCCGTCGGCGCGAGGGTTTCAGCAGGAGAAATCTGACCTAGAAGACTCGCTTTAGGACAAGGATTCCAGATCGGGGCTTGGATCGGAGAATGAACAACGGAGTTGGCCGGAATCGACGAAAAAAGACTCGAATTCCCCGTGAACAGTAGAGGCGTAACTTCGCCGGCCGATTTAGGGGAGCAAACGAACTCCGATTGAGCTGAAATTTGGACACAAGGAACGCCTTGAGGAGACGATTCTGATGCACTATTAATCGTAAGCAGACGATGACCGGACACCGGAGCGAGTGACTTCGCCGGAATTTGCGTTGATTTCGGAAGTTCAGACTTGCAATTGACCAAGCAAATGTGCTCCGATTGACCTGAAATTGTTACAGTAGCCTCATCTCGTCGAGGCGCATCTGGTGGTATTATTCGGCGGCCGGAATCCGGCGCCGACATGGAGGCGATTTTTGGGCGAATTTTTTGACTTTTTTGGGTCACTATTCACTTCAGAGAAAATTTTTTGGGGGCGGTTTTTTTGGTTTAGGGTTTAGGGTTTAGGGGTTAGGGGTTTGGGGTTTGGCGTTTAGAGATTAGGGTTTAGGTGTTAGGGGTTAGGGGTTAGGGTTTTGGGGTTTAGGGGTTAGGGGTTCGGGGTTCGGGGTTCCGGGTTTTGGGTTCCGGGTTCAGGGTTGAGGGTTCAGGGTTCAGGGTTCAGGGTTCCAGGGTTCCAAGGTTCTAGGGTTCCAGGGTTCTAAGGTTTAGGGTTTAGGGTTTAGGGTTTAGGGGTTAGGGTTTAGGGTTTGGGGTTTGGGGTTTGGGGTTTAGGGTTTAGGGTTTGGGGTTTAGGGGTTTGGGTTTAGGGTTTAGGGTTTTTTTTTTTTTTTAAATAAAAATTTTATTTTTATACAACCAAAGAGCATCACAAATAACACCTGATGGGAGGGGGACTAGGCCAAGACCTCCGCAAAAAGCTAAACAAGCACAACATCAAAACAAAATAAAGACATACTACAACAGGGCAACCCTAAAAACATCATAACAACAGCCAACAAACCAGTGGGTGCCTCGGAATATATCAAACAAAATAAGACAAAAGGATGGGCAAGGAAAACTCTGCAGTGAACGCCCACCACCTAACGCCCAAGAAAGGCAAAAAAACAAGATCAACCGGAGTCAGGAGGACGCCCGTAGGGCAAACTCGACTGAAGCGCCTTAGTTCGGTAATACCTTCTCTGCTGAGAGCGCGTACGTCCAGGGAGAGGTAAAGATAAACATGCAGTGGTAGAAGAAAGCACCATATCCTCCTCACCGCCCACACTCTCGGAACCCAAATCAAATGAAGGCAATGTAGTAGAAACAGGAAGATCAACCAGAGAATTATGAACAACAGGAACAAGCTCAACCACCGGAACTGGAACAACCGTAGAAACAAGAACAACTGCAGCAGAAGACGACACGACCTCACCAATATCATTGGCCTGAGCCGAGAGTCTCTGCTCCGCCGCAAGCTTACTAAGAAGACTCTTAAACTTTTGGCTACGGGGGTTCACAGTGCCCGAAGACTCACCAGGACCAGATTCAGTCGGAATATCCTGCAGTATCTCATAATAATGCTTCGTAGAAATAGGCCGAGCCGGATCTTTCCTCAAAACAGGTCGGCACCGGGGACGTTTAGAAACAAGCCCAGTAAAATCAGTATCACTAGACGGTGGTGGATCAAAAGTAACACCCTGAGACGGCTGACTAGGAGTCTGAAGTGGGGAATCCGATACAACACCCTTACCATGAGGACGTGGACCCTGGGGCAGCTGATCAGAGGACTGAGGTGATTGATCAGCCGGACGCTGAGGCCCATGCCGCCTCGGCCTAAACGACTTAACATTCCTAGAACAAAAATCAATCGAATGCCCCAGCATCTTACAGTTAGAGCAAAAATGGATAACTTTCTCGTAAATCACATCAACAATCTGACTATGATCACCCCAGCCTACCCAAATCTTCTCTTGACGAGGCTGAAGCACATCAATCTCAACACAGACCCGAGCAAAAGAGCCTCTAGAACCATCAGCGGTAATCTCATCAACCTTCACAGGATTACCTAAAATCTTCGCGATCGGATACAAGCTCTTTTTATGATAAAGATGAAGATGAAGATCAGGGAAACGTACCCAAACCGGGGCAATGGAAGAATCCTCCTCATATTTAAACTCCGGAGTCCATTTAGAAAACCTTATCACCACAGTCCTAATGGAAATCTCAGGCTTCTCCCAAAACTTCAAATAATCCTCATCACAAGAAAGAGTAAGAACCATATACCCACGAGGAAGAAATCTTACAGAGTGAGAGCCCAGCAAACCAGTGCAAGAAAGAGCAGATAAAATATCCTTATTCGGTGTCAAACCGCGGTTCCCAGAAATGCGCCCGACCAAAGCAAAGAGAAAAGAAGCAGAGAGTGAGGAAATAACCTGATCCGAGAAGAATATACCTTGAATGCCATCACGAACTGTCGGAGCAGGCATCTCCTCCATCGAATCAATAACAGCAGCAAAACTTTGAGCCTGCGAAGTTTGAGAGGAACGACGTAAAATATCCCGAAAGGATACCGTGGGAGGAACACAGCTCCCAGAAACCATCGAAACCTCTGGAACAGGTGCGCGAACATTGTGAACAGCCAAGTCAACTCGCAAAGAACGGCCGAGTGACTCGGCCGAGTCAACTCGGTCCACCACCACCGGAGAGAACCCGTCGGCCGGCGAGAATATGGGAGTCTCAGAACCGGCCAAAACACCTTGAAAACCGGACGAACTCGGCCCCGAAAAGACGGAAATCGGTGAAGAACTCGAACCAAACCCACCAAATTGGGCGTTTCCGATCGGCAAATGATTTCCTAAAATTGAAGACATAGGACGATTACCCATGCTTTGGGGAGTATTCTGGCCATAGGAATTTAAATTTGACCCGGTAACAGAGATGGAATTGAAGAAAAACTTCGGGGCAGATGAGTGAATAGTAGTGTCATCCGTAGATCTGAAATTCCCGCTCACCGGAGACGAATCAGGCGACAAGCCAGGTACCCCAAGATGCGTCTTGGAGAGGGGATTACAGATCGGGTCTCCGATCGAACAAACAATGCCGGACAACGCCGGAATCGGAGCTGGAAGCGACGAGTTCGCGGTGAACAGTAAATTCGGTATTTTACCGGCCGATTTGGGGGAGCAAACGAACTCCGTTTCAGCTGAAATTTTGACAGATGATGCGTTTTGAGAAGATGAATCCAACGGTGTATGAATCAAAGTCGGACGATCATCGGAGACCTGTGCGATACTGTTCGCCGTGAGCTGCGCATTTTCCGGGCAAAGAACCGTCGATTTGGGTAAGCAAACATGCTCCGATGGACCTGAAACTTGGACAGCCACCTCGTCTCGACGAGGCGCACCTGATCGTACCGGTGGCCGGCCGGAAACCGGCGCCGACATGGGGGCGATTTTTAGGGGGATTTTTGTCTTTTTTGGGCACTATTTACTTTGAGAGAAAATTTTTTAGGGGCGAATGGT
>NC_133309.1:0-4608 GCF_012295235.1 Primulina huaijiensis | reverse complement strand
GGTTTAGGGTTTAGGGTTTTTTTTTTTTTTTTTCCAAACATTTATTTTATACAACAAAAGAGCGGTACAAAGAAAGCCTTATGAGAGGGGGACTAGGCCAAGACCTCCACAAGAAGGCTATACAATCACAACATCAAAACATAAATAACAACGTACTACAACAGGGCAACTCAAAATACAGCATAACAAATATCCAACAAACCAGCGTGTGCCCCAGAATAAATCAAGCAAAATAAAACAAAAGAGTGGGCAAGGAGAACTCTGCAGTGAACGCCCACCACCTAACGCCCAAAGAAGGCAGGAAAAAACCATCGATGATACCCAGCTCTGATCCATCTGTCAGTGTAATGCCAATATGAAGAATACATCATAATCCGAGATCGGTCAGCTGTACACAAACTGGCAATCAAAAGAATATGCAGCTGGAAAATCACAATAGAGAACAGCCAGAACCACCAATACACGGAACGGAAGTAGAAACCATATAAATCTCGAGATGAAGGAGGCTCCAAGCCAGAGAGACCACAAAAATAAATATTCCAGAACCACCATATCAATCGGCAAGAGAGCATAAAAATATAAAAGCGGCGGGCAAGGAGAAGCCTACAGTGAAAGCCTGCCAGATACCAGGAATGGTCCAAGAAAAGCACCGACGGAGAATGTGCTGGGACCAACCCAAATCCAAAGGAACAAACCAAGGAAAGAGCAAGTGTCTGGGCCAACTTGCACAGCTCAAAAATAAGGTAAAAAACAATCTCCAAGAACAAAATACCTGCAATAAAAATATATACATATATATATATATATATAGATAAAGAAAGAGAGCCAAAAGGAAGAAGGGGCTACAAATGGCTAAGAATATCTGGATCTGATAAAGGGAAGCCCTGAACAATCAGAGCGTGCAAGGATGGAGATGTAGCTGGGTAAGGAAGGACCTAACTCTAAGGTAAACTGCCTAAGGTCGTGGGCCCTAACCGCCAAAGCATCCGCCACCGAATTACCCTCCCGGTATATATGCGATATGTGAATCATACGCCCCCTCAAGAGAACCAAAATCCTAGACACAATGTGATCCAACCCCCAACAACACTGACGAGAACGGAGGATCTGAATAGAAATCTGAGAATCAACCTCGATCCAAAGAGGGAAAAAAGAAAGATCAGAACAAAGGGTAAGACCCCTCCAGACCGCCCAAAGTTCCGCCCGGATAGTAGACCCAGCTCCAATGAACTCACTGAATGATAGCAAGACCCGCCCAGAATGATCACGAACAACGCCACCAACCGAAGAATCCCCAGGGTTCCCTCTCGAACTCCCATCCACATTAAGCTTAAAACAACCGGATGGTGGCCGAAGCCAACGAACAATCGCCGTCCGATGATATCTGTATAAGCAAACCGAAATCCCCAGTGATCGCGCTACCTGTAAAAAACCCACCCAATGCTTGGGTTTGACAGTACGCGCAGAATGAGCAAGGCGCAGGTAAGACAAGATCTGGAACTTCACCGTCTCTCCAGAAATGGAGAGCTGGCGGTGCTTCGCATCATTCCGAGCAGTCCAGAGAAACCACAAAATAATGAAAGGGAGAAACTCCCTCACATGGCCCCCTGTAGCCCAGACCAGACCCCTCTTCCACGCACTAAGGAATAACCTGAAATCCTCAGTAGCAGGGATACGAACCCCAAAGACAGCACCAAAAAAATGCCAAACAGGGCGAGCCACCGGGCTGCAAATAAACACATGCGTGAATGTCTCAGACATATCACAACACTGACAACGAGACGCTAACGCAAAGCCACGGCGCTGAAGCACCTCATCAACTGGGAGCCACTGATGCCAAAATCTCCAAAGAAAGAATGACATCGTAGGCCTCAACCAACTACCCCAAGAGGGACGATTAATATCAGATATCGGGGCGCGCAAACGGATCAACTCCCAAGCGGACTTGACAGAAAAAACACCATCGGAGCTATGGATCCAACGAGCCGAATCCAACTCTCCCGTAAGAATCGGAACCAACACAATCTGCTCCGCAAAAGAAGGAGCAACTACTGAACAAAGGAGGTCAAAATCCCAGGTTCCCTCAGAAAGAAAATGGGAAACCCGGGCCCCACGATCCCCACAGACCTCAGTCTGACTGGACAGGGGAGCATCCCTGAACCAGCAATCATCCCAAAATGAAACCTCTCCATGGCCGACACGCCAGCGAATACCACTCTCCGCACGAGGCCTAATCTGGAGCAAACGCCGCCAAGTGGGAGAGATAAAACCACAAGAAGAGACACAAGCTGGGTGCACCAAGAGACAATACTTCCTCATCAAGAATTTGGCCCAGAGGGAAGATCCCTGCCTAAACCGAAACCACAATTTTATAGAGAAGCTATCCACAAGATCTTTCAATCTGCGGAAGCCAAGACCGCCTTCTTCCACAGGGAGACAAGCCCGAGACCAACGAGCCCAATGCCATTTCTTCTCCAAGGGCCTAGACCCCCAAAGAAAAGCATTAAAGGCTCTCTCAAGTTTCTCCATGACAGCCAACGGAGGCTGAACAACCTGAAACAAATATATGGGCATCGAGAGGAGTACACTACGAATGAGGGTCATGCGGCTCCCCGGAGAAAGAGTACGAATCTCCCAACCCTCCAGCCGCCTCCTAACAGATTGTAATAGGGGCTCAAAAAGAGAACACGTCCTATTTCCTCGAAATAAGGGAACTCCAAGGTATTTAATCGGCAGATGGCCCTCCGCAAAACCAGTGATACGCAAAAGTCTAGAGCGAAGGCGCTCAGAGCATCTCGGAGGTAAAATCAGAGAACTCTTGATAGCATTCACCAGCTGTCCCGAACAATTCTCATAGTGATGCAGGAAATCTAAAAGATGCTGCATCCCACGAGACCCACCATTGGCAAAAATAATTATATCATCAGCATAGGCCAGGTGGGAAATCAAAAGATCACAACTAGAACGATACCTGATAGCAGGATGACGCAAGTAGAGTCTATCAAGTCCACGCGAAAGATACTCCGCCCCTAAGATGAAGAGAAGGGGGGACAATGGGTCTCCCTGCCTGAGGCCCCTGGTAGAACCAAAAAACCCTGAAAGAGAACCATTGATATTAACAGAGAAATGACAATGAGAAATACAAGCCGAGACCAACGCCACAACCTGCTCAGAGAAACCAAAATGGCGCAAAACATCAAAGAGGAAAGGCCATTGGACCCGATCATAGGCCTTAGCCATATCCAGCTTCAAAATGACATTACCACCAGAAGTGGGAAGAGTGAGACTATGAGTGAGTTCCTGAGCAAGGAGGATGTTATCAGAAATCATCCATCCCGGAACAAAACCACTCTGATTCAAAGAAATAAGTCTCTCCGCCACAGCCCGCAAACGAGAGTACAATAACTTAGAAATGATTTTGTTCGTGACATTACACAGGCTGATCGGACGGAAATCTGACCAAGCCCGAGCACCCTCGACTTTTGGGATCAAAGTAATCGTGGTGGCTGTAAAGCTCTGAGGCAGGGGAGAGCCTCGGAAAAAATCCAAAACCGCATCCAACACATCCTGATGAACGATCTTCCAGCAATGCTGGAAGAACGCCGAAGAGAAACCATCTGGACCGGCCACACTGTCAGGAGAAATGGAGAAAACAATCGCACGCACCTCCTCGAGGGATGGGGTAGCAGTAATCTCATAGTTCTCGTCATCAGAAATCACCGAAGGAAACCCCGAAAAATCAGGACAATCAAGCACAAAGGGATCCCCAGTGAGTAAGTGCTTGAAAAACGAGACACCCGACTGCTGAATCATCTCAGGACACGTCAGACAAACACCATCATCCCATATGCGGAAAATCTTATTAGCCACACGCTTCCTCTTAACCATATTATGAAAGAGTTTGGTGTTCCGCTCACCATCCTCAAGCCAATTGCAAGCCGCTTTTTGTTTCCAAAAATCCGCCTCCATGGCGGTGACTCGAGCCAGATCCTCATTACGATCGGACAGGGCAGTCCAATTCGAATCAGAAGGATCGGCCTCACAAGCCAGCTCAGCAGAACGCACTGCACCCTCAGCCTCAGTGATTTTATCAAAGATGTTACCAAAAACATCTCGATTCCACCACTTGAGGTGATTCTTAAGACGCTTCAACTTGACAAAAAGAGGCGACAAACCGATTAGATTACAAGGCAAATTCCAATTGAGTCTAACAGTTTGCAAAAAACTATGATGCCTAAGCCACATACGCTGGAAGCGAAACGAGCTCGGCCCACGGGCAAAAACCGGAGCGGTAACCAAAAGCGGACAGTGGTCAGAAACAGTACGGGAAAGATGTTCAACTCGAATGGAGTTGAAATGATCACCCCAATCAACGGAAACCATAACCCTGTCCAACCGCTTCCAAATGGTCTTATTCGTCCAAGTAAACGAAGACCCCTCAAAGTCTGCATCAATTAAACCAGAATCCATAATGAAAGTGTTAAACTCCTCCATGCGTAGCAACCTACCACCACGGGTGCCCAAACACTCAGACTCATCACGAACAACATTAAAATCCCCACAAACCAGCCAAGGACCCAGAACAGGCTTGACGTGAAGCAGGGAAGA
>NC_133308.1:30079488-30090605 GCF_012295235.1 Primulina huaijiensis | reverse complement strand
TATTAATTTGATGTCATTGTATAAATTAAAGTAATTAAATTTAAAATTAAAAATAAAAATAAAATTAAAATAATAAATATCTTGATTGATTTAAGTGCTCTATTAATAATCCTATTAAACTAACGTAGAAAATAACTTAAAGAACATCATGAACATTATACAAATTATAAAACCAAAAAAGGGTAAAATAGTAATTTTACAAAGTAAAATCAAAATAATAATTAATTTGATTGAGTTAAGTACACTATTAATTATCATATTAAACTAATATGAAAAATGACAATAAACAAAACGGTAAAATAATAAGTTTACAAATAAAAGTCACATATTTATAATAATAAAATAAAATAAATAGATGTTAGTAATATTAGCAATTTTTTTAAATGTACAACATTATGTTAAATTTATAAGTAAAATNTAAATAAAAAGGTAAAAATGTAATCTCACAATTCAAACTCATATATTTATAATAGTAATAGATAATAGATATATATATATACACACACATATGTGTGTGTGTGTATATATATATAATGAACATTTGAGTTGGGATATGTCACAATAATTTCAAGTAAATTTCATAAATATATTCCCTATTATAGGCCATTTTCAAAAACACTTCACTCTAAATTATTCTATCATATATATATGTGTGTGTGTTGCACATGCCTTGATTCTCTGAAACATTAAATTTAAAGGTGGAGACCTTTCGCCGGTCAAAAACACAGTATTCTTGATTGCCTTTCCACTCCTTTTAGGTAAAAGTTTTGGTAAGAGTATACTTAACTTAATCTACAAGTTATTAAAATTTTAAATATTTAAACAGTTCTGAGATACTTACAAGTAATCGGTGAGATTTAAAACTTAATTTTAAAATTTATAAGGCATCAAAATTGTAATTTGTAGTCTATACAAATATTCATATTATTTCTATCATGTTACAAAATTTTTATATATAGAACTAAATTTGTTCACCAATTGATCATCAACATAGAGATTAACTCTGATATCATTGTTCTGTTCTGTCACCAATACACTTTATGAAAAACGAATTTATAAAGAATATTTGAACAACTTATATTCCCATTGTATCTTCTTGGAAATTCATGATGTAGCCAACTTTGAGTTGATTTTGGTTTTCCCCGTTATATTGTACATGATAATAATAATAATAATAATAATAATGCAAAAATTGTGCTAGTGAAATCAATATGACAAAATTAATTTTTGTTTGAAATTAATGGGTAATTACGCCTATAATTACAATTTTACGACCAAATAACAATAGAAATAGTGTAAACACTGATGATATGTTGAAGCTAATTAAACTTGATATATCTTAAGTAATAATGTTCCGCATTTTATTTTCATTGTGATATGAAAAGAAATGTAACGAGAATACCTTCTATAAACTCTATCATCTCAAAAGCACCACGTACGACATATATGGTAAAAATTAGTCAACAGTTCAATATTTTTTTTTAAAAAAAACAAACGAAAAATCTTTATGTTTCCAATCGAATTCTCCTTACCAAAATTAATCTCTAAAATCCTACGTAGTACACTAGCAGTATTGTATATAATAATTGACTACATATTGATTACAGATGAGATCAAGCCAAATTAAGATGTCTTATTAGCACAAAAATGGCTAAAGGCACTCAACCTTATTAATTTCTGATAAGATAATGTGAAATTCAGAAACAGATTCCTAAAAGACTTTCCATTTTACGGATGTAGAATGATCGTAAACCTATTCACCTCAAAAGAAAGGAATATTAATGATGAGTAGGGACATATATGTAAATAAATAAGAGATGTTACAAAATTTTGATTATGAATACTTGGAACTAAAACCATTGATATCACAACACAAGCAATATTACACTATTGGGTGCTTGGATTTGTGAGTGCTCACCTGATCGAAAGATGAAAAGGAATCTCAAAGTGTATGTTTTTGTTTATGGATTCCATGCGCCTTCTTTTACTTTATTGGTATCATTATTTTTTAGAAGTGTTAGGTGGTTAAAGTGAAAACCCCTCCACTTTCCTTTGAATTTAGAGTAAAAACCCATGAATATTTGTTGAAGGAGGAGTTGGATTCCACTTAGAGTGCTTGATTTATGTGAACAATACATTGGTTTTGGGACACAAACATGCTCCCAATTCATAGATATAAAGAAAATCAATGTCCAAGAACTAAATCAGCTTTTTTATCTAGACGTGTAAAGAAGGCCTTCCAAATATAAATTCAATCAATGTGTAAACTATATTGATGGAAGGGACAGACACAAAAATAGAGGCGATAAGAACAATATAGAGTGAGTGCTTCAAAAAGTTTATAATTTCTCGAAAAATATATATTATTTAATTTTTTTAAAAAAAAAAAATTAGAATTTTGTAAACATCTATATTTTTCGAAAAGTTATAAACTTATATATATACATATATATATATTGTATAGCCCGTCTTGATTGGTGGCCTGGCCTAATAAAATAATTTCAAGTAAATAATAATGCCATATAGACACCAATAATTGGTGGAAAAAAGGCGCATCTCTCCCCATAAGTACCACATTAAGTAATCACTAGTTCATTAAACAATTACAATTAGACTTGAATACATATCAAAAGAACGCAACTGAGAATATTATATATATATGTCTAATCTTTCTTATTGGCCTTAATCTAAGGAAGATCTCAAGAATATTCAAGAACATAATCACATATTATAAAGTTTTTAAAGTGCAACAATAATGTGAGTGAAACACTTGGACCTTGCTAGCTAGCTCCTTACATTGTGAAAAGTGGTGTGCATACATTATTCGGGCATTTTAGGGCTATATTTCATGGAACGTGTCAAGTAAATTAAGAATTTGGGTCCCCACATCGATGCTCGAGCCGAGGTGGTACTGTTGATCCTCGATCGGTTGTCTATGGACGGTTTCATTTCCATGTGGTCAAAAGTGACCAGGTTGGAGCCGACAGTGCGATATAATGTTGGGATGCTGGAAGTTGCCCTTTTTACTACCAAGATTCTGTATTTTTCAGGATTTATTTTAGTACTACTTTCACAATGCAGGTAACATGGAACGTGTACTGTGTGTACACCGTGAAACTTGCTAAATACTAGCTAGATTTTATAATTAACGCAACTCTAGTGTCCACTTTCCATCGATATTGACGTAAGTTTTACTTTTGTAATATATTGAATTTCGACATAACATTACATTTGGAGCACATAGAGTAGAAAATATGAATAGACCATGATTAATTCAATTTGTTAAAAGAAATTCTTAATTTTATAAATATTTATTTGGTTACTTTGGATAACGAAATGTTATACTCTCAGTCCTAGGTGTATGAATTTAGAGATGACATTGAGAAATATTGTACGTGAAAGATTGATACTTCCACAAAATTTTTGATGCTTTTCAAATTATATTACATTATGTTTCTTAAAGATGCTATTATGGGATTCAACATCTGGATTCTAATTAGGAATCTGGACTTTTGGTTTGGTGGGCTGATTCGGTTTGGGCCAGGACTGGATTTGGTGGAGAATCGATGAGAAATGGTTTTGCAACGTATTTTTAAGCTGTAAACAAAAAAAAATTTACAATTTCAAAAATAAATAAATGTTCAATACTCTCCATATTAATTGGTGGCTATTTTTACGCTGATTTGTTAAACAAAGAGCCTGCGGACTTGATAAATAATAGAGAGAAACATTTAATTATTACATTTAGCCATGGAAAGTGTCATTTTTCTGTGTCACTAGCTATATTATTGTATATTCTTCAAGTACACCTCGTTTCTCTTTCAATGACTATAATTACCACATAGGGGTTCGGATTAAACAAGAAACAATTTCATTTTTATTTTTGGAAAAAACATACACAAAATTTAAAGAAAGCAGGAAGAGAAGTAGGTTCTTTCCGCAGGATCCATGCATTGGTGAAATCAACCAACTCCGCAAAATTGTTTTCACGTACGAAATCTTTAGAGTAGGATTTAGATATCGCTATGAGGTTTCCGAGTCGGTACTGCACTTTCTTTTCTTCGCGGACGTCCGAACTGCACGTGATGGGATGCAAGCAATGTTTATGGCATAGATTTAAACGAATTAAAAGGTTATATTCTAAAATTTAGGATACTTACTGGGAAGAAGGAACAACAAAATTGACAAGAGAAACAATAAGATCCCTTTTGCTTCTTTTGATGTGCATGGCGTTCCGCCAACATTATGGCGTGCTCGGGCGGAGGGACACGGTAGATTAGATCTTTGGGAACTTGAACCACGTACGTTGCTGGTTGAGATGATACAGGTAAAGGGTCGTCATCTTGTGTAGGCGAGCCACTTCTGGTGGATTCGGGTAAAGGGTCCTCTTTTGCATGTGAGATAACTTTTGTGGTTTCATGACTTTGGATGGTATCATTTCCATCGTAGCGGGGTCCCTTTTCTTCATCTGTAAAAGACCTCTCCCGCTCCTCCATGGATGTGAGAAGGGGAGAGAAGGAAGATTGTTGGTGAAATGGAGGGAAAGGGTCGGTATAATTTACAAGGGAAAGAATGTGAGGTGGAGCATAGAATTAGCCATTAGGTGTGTGTTTAAAGTGAGAACAAATTTTTTTGAAATTTGATGAGTCCAGGAGAATCTTGATGCGGCATAGGCCGTTGGATAGCTCATAACATTTGGGCTCCATATAATCTCATATTACTTGACCAGTTTATCTCACCACAGCTCATGTTTCAGTTTTCTTGTTGGACGAAGAATGATCAACATATAAATTCATTAATATTTGAGGTGGTGTTTGGATTCAAGGAGGTATTTTCTGTGAAAGATTTAAAATGTTTCTATGTTGGAACGAATGATTAAATTCATCACAATGACTCAAAAAATAATTATTCGAGAATCTATACATAAAATAGATAATCCGAGAAATTTAGATCCGTAACAACTTTGAGTTCAAGCACAGCAGAATAGTCATTATATTGTTCATGATCTTGTCTAGCTTGAATAAGCCTTGAAATATTTGCTAATTCTTGTATTCCACATTCTGTCGCTCCTATACGTTATAATATTCCTCCAAGAATCTTATATCGGGGCAATGATTATAACATATAATCCATACCACAATGATCAAATAGTTCGACCAACTACAAGCAAGAAAAAGCAAAAGAAACTAGCAGTAGAATAATTGAAGAAGGAAGAAGATAACGAGGGTTAATTTATCATCTTCGAACTCTACAACATGATATAGAGTAACAACAGGTCACAGAAGATCAACGTAATTAATCTTGCAGATAGCTGTCCATTTCTCAGTCCTAGATCGGCTTAAAGAACCGTTCGAAAGTTTGGCTGCGGACTCCTGTAAGTATTTTATAATGTGCATCATATGGGACCTGGGAATATGAAAAATCTGGTTGATTCATGTATGAAAGCATGGACGATGTGCAAACCGTACATAGTTTGATTGCACTTAATCAGGACCGAGAGAGTTCCCCATCCCACTTTTCTGGAAGGGCAAGTGTTAGTAGACGGGACTTCTATGGTTGCTGGAAGCAGCAGCACTTGGAAATTCAGAACAACAAAGAGATTTTTTCGAAATTTCATGACAAAGAATCTATCGATTGGGTGCAATAACTTACTCCAATCAAGGTAAGTGAAGGGTTCCTCGCTCCCGAAGTATAGAAGCTGTGAAAGAGAGAGTGTGAGAAATATTGGATCAGCCAAGATTTGAAGGATTCTTCGAAACATAAAGATTAAACTTTTGGGTATGAGTATGTTCATCATCATAAAAGTAACACAAACATGACATGTAGGTGTGATTATGGATGCAAATCAAATGCGAGTAAGAGGGAAAATTACTTGGCCGGAGTACGAAGATGTTTCAATAAGAGGACAAGGTGGATACCAAAGGCTCTCCGCTATATTTTCTGGAAGAACATAGTAAAACGGGGTGGTCGATTTAAAGCCGATTGCGATAAAAATACTCGAAACGAATCTGGTTAGAATTCCTGCATCCGTTACATTTTTTAAATTATTAAATAAACTAAATTTAAGTTGAAAAAATGTATCAAAAAATTTAAAGGAAAAAATCGTCCTCGTTAAATAATTTCTCCATAAATATAAATTTAAAGATAAAAAATTTCGATCTGAAATGTCTTGAAGTGTCATCGGGTGAAGCTTCAGTTTAACAAATGTATATACTACAATGTTGACGAAGGTGGGTGGGTCCGTTAAAGAATCGGATGAGCCCCACTAGGTCTTCCGTCTTGGTTTCTTTTCACCTCGGAGCTGAAGATCCCTAATCGCAATTCTGATTGAAATCGCTGTTTCTTTTAAGTTGGTGTGATTGAAGGCTAGTGATTTCATCTTTTCCAAATTCTTTAATTTGAACACAATTTGTTCATGATGTCTCTGATATATAGAAGTCGTATTTACTTGCTTTCGAGAAGTTATGCATCTGCATCTCAGCGCCATGTTTCCTATTCTTTTTCTCGCCTTCGTTTCTTCTCTACCTCATGGGAAGCGCAACCCTCGAACAGTCTTTCCGTTTCTGATTACTTGATTCGAAGACACCAATTCTCTCAAGAAACGGCGTCACGAATCGCCTCTATTTTAACTCGTCTAAACAACCCAGAAAAGGCTGATTCAAATATCTCAATCCTGAAAGAGAGTGGATTTTCGAAAACCCAATTGGAGAGAGTTTTGACCTATAGACCTTTTTTGCTTTCGGCGAGTACCGAGAAAGTTATCAAGCCTAAAATCAAGATTTTGCAGGATTTAGGCCTTTCAAAAAGTGAAATTGCCAATATAATCTCAAAAGATCCAGGGATTTTGGGTTGCAGTGCAAAGAATAGAGTCCTCCCTTCACTAGACGTGCTAAAGAATCTTTTTGGGTCCAACGCAGAGGTGGGGAAGCTTTTGAAGGTTTCTGGGTGGTTCCTCATAATGGATTTGGAAAAGACTCTGGTGCCCAATGTCAAGTTCTTAGAGAGCTGTGGTATTCCCATGAAGCAGATTGTTAATCATATCTACTTTTTTCCTAGATTTCTTTTACATAAACCAGAAGTTTTAAGGAAATGTGTTGATAAGGTTGATGAAATGGGAGTCAATAGGAGCTCTAAAAGTTTTATTTATGCTGTTAGGATTGTGCGTTCATTCAGCAATGTGAATTGGGAGCTCAAGTTGAAGGCTTTTCGGGATATGGGTTTTTCTGAAACTGATATTTTGAAAATGTTTCGGACCTCATCTCCGGTGTTTACAATATCAAAGGAGAAGATGAAGATGGTAAAAGAGGTTCTTCTGGCCTCTGGGAAGTACGATCTGTCAAGTATCGTTCATTACCCTGTTTCACTCATGTACAGCATCGAGAAGAGGTATAAGCCCCGGCTGCAAGTTCTAAGGATTTTGGAAACAAAGAAACTCATAGAAAATTGGCCTAGTCTTGGACTGCTTTGCACGATCTCAAATGCTCATTTTTCTGATAGATTTGTTGCCCCGTATTTCAATGAATTGGGTAAAGTATACATAGACGAACCCGGTGGTAAAGATAAAATAAACATGAAACAATTAGCATCTTTGTGGGGAAAATCAAGATGAGATCTTGGCATGTATTGTCCGCGAAAGTGTTGGTGCCTGTGGTGGGAACTGATTGAACATAATAGGTTCCTTGCTTTTCCACAGCTTGACTAGTATCTCTTATGTATTACCCAATCTTTCAAAACAGATTGTTTTTATTGTCGTTAGACTTGATTTAGATTTGATTAACGCCATTCTCTGCGGCTAAGGTGTTGCTCATTTGACGTTCATTGGAAATTAATATTTTTATCCGTATTGCTACTGATTTATTGAAAAAGTTCAGACATTTGATTGATAGTAAAACACGTTCTGAACATGATATACCTCTGTTCTTGAAATCTTGGTGTCATTCATAGCAAGCATGTAATAAACTTTGTCCAGCACTGCTGATGAAATGTCTCTTTCATTTTCTTTTATTGTCCCTGTTGCTATATGTGGTATGAAGTTTTAACGAGCATGTGTCATCCTTTGGAGACTAATGTTTATGGGAGGACTTTAAAAAATTTGTATGTCTGATGCTCCTTGTGGTTCCAGAAGTTTGACTTTGACTTACTGTTATGTCAACCCAGTCCGATGTGATGAAACATTTTCAGAATGAGCACATAATCAATTTGATTTGTTCTTTTTCATCAGATAGTCGTGGATACTGATTTGGTTTTTTCCACGAGGTGTAACGCCTGTTAATCTAAGCTAAACTTCATTCAAGTGACCTACAGTCTATTCTGGTTGTGGGAGATTTTCTTCTGAGTGAATTTCATCACCTTTTCTCTTCAATTAGTGGGTTGTTGCTCTGATCGCGAGAAAGAACTATGGATATACTAGCGATTGTAAAGGTACCACTTCAATTGTAAGGGGGTACTCAGAGGAGAATTTCTTGCATCTTGTTTGGAATGCTAATTTGATGCTTGGGTGCTACTGAATTATACTGCCACAATGTGGTTAGCCGCAAAATCCTTCTTTGTGCATTTTGTTGTAGGCATACCAGATATGTGAAGGTTCAAGTTTTTAACTTTCTGTTTATTGCCACCGCTCTCAACGAATAAACAATATTCAGGGAATGTCTGAAGTCCTTGTAATGATTCTGTCATCTAAATTAGTCTCCAATACTTCGGTTAGCGTGTCGTAATCTCCCGATAATCCAATCAAGAATATCTGCACGTCGTGTATGGAAACGGAATGATGCCATATTGATCTGGCTGTATCTAATACGTTAATAGATGTTTCTACCTTGTACTAGTGTTCTGGTTGACATGTCTTGGCAGATACTGGTTCTGCAGCATGAAAATAATAAAAACTTGGTGAAAATGGTCTCACAGCCGTCAAAACTGGTCAGGTCCAACAATCAAAACGGGTAAGGTGAAAAATTAACGGAGTTGGTTATGGTTTTAGTGGCCTGTCTGGCTGCGGGCCAACCCAAATAGGCTATGCACCGTCTCAAATTTATGACTTTGATATTAGTACGAGTCATCAGCAATGCACCACCACTGGTTGGTTGCAAAGTATTTTTTGTTGGAAAGATTTATGGAGTTGGAATCTTCACCAAATTATAGTAGTAATACATAAATATGATAACCAACCATTTTATTTACTACTATTGCTATTATACCAGTTCCAAAACTCAACTGCTCGATCCCCTCCATCCTGCCAACCCTGATACAAAGAAGCGAATGCAACAGAGCGTGCGCTAAGTTGAATCATTTATGCATTTAATTCAACTTATAAATCCTTTCTTGATATTGGTATTGGTCCACATGGGTTTAGTTAGGAATGTCTCACTATTCTAATCACAAAATTTATTTCCTCTATCAAATATATATTAATATGGCGAGGATTTTGGCCAAAAGATTATTAAAAATTATAGAATAGTTTGAGAGAAAATATTCATATATATCGTGCATATACATGTATTATTTAATATTGATAGATTACGTTAATTCTAAACACCGAACTTCAGTCAAATCTAATTATTCATTAATTATATATGAATCCAAAATCTTATAGTAGAAAGCCTGGAAGTATATTAAAAGTTAGTAAAATTATTTAATGTTACTTCTTCCCCTTTCTTTTCATCAGCCTTATTCAATTTGTTTGGCCGAGAAATTAAATTGGAGAGCAAAAGGTTGTGTCGAAACTCAAAAAAAAAAAAGAAACCATTAAGGAAAACTTGTTAAGCTGTCCCTCCATTCATGGCCATAATACTTGCAAAATCAAAAACTAATCCTCTTTCGATATAAAAGAACTGTACGATGCTCATACAGAATTTTTATGACTAAGTCATTCGCATATTAATTTTTTTAAAATATTTTTTTAACTGTTTTTGTTTTTTTTTTTTTGGATTATGTTAGTTATATGCTGCCTCTCGTTTCCTTTTGTTTTTCCTTCATATTCGATCGAGTGATCGTTTCCTTTTAAAATAACTCAAATCTCCTCCCAAAATTTGATAGATCCAAAGCCAAGGAACCAAAACCACTGCAAAAATAAACGAATACTATACCCCATGAAAGGTGGTAGAGATGGGACTGATTTCCTCATTTGCTTTCCGTCTAGAGCTCGCTTAACTTTGATGCCCAAAATTAGATAGATCGTATGTTTTAATTTGTGGTTGTTTTTGTTTTCTTTTATAAATAATCAACTTCCGTTTTTAATATTATGAATAATTGTTGTGAAGTGGATTTATTTTGTTATTATGTCTTTAGATTTTAAGAAGATGCATGATTTCTCAGTTTTGAAAATGTATTGCTACAACTACATTTGTATATATCAATAAAGTCTTCGTATATTTCTCATTTATAAATGGATTCAAATTAACTTTAGTTTGTTGAGAGACAGGGGGTCTTCACCATTTAACGACTTCTCCATATATAGCATATCGCTTCAAATTACCTGAACGATCATTAATAAGCATGACATTACCTGTGGAAGCCCGCGGATACGTGTTTCCATTTGCATCGAATTTTGGCTGATCACTAGAAATGGTGAGGCTCAAGTCACTTGAGGTGAAATCGGTTCTTTATTCATCTGTTCAGTGTAGAATAATACTTACGACGTAGGCCTGTTTTTTATCCGTATGACTGAGTCTGCAAGTGAATCCTCAAAAATCTCGGTAGTGATCCTCTTCTTGTCGAAATGCGATATGTCGACAGTGTGGTAGCTAGCTAGAGAACACCAAAATATGTGCCTTCGTGATCTTGGGAGTTATAGGTAAGTAAGATATAAATTTATTGCAATAAGTTTATACAATATTTTTTTTATTAAATTAAAATTAAATTTCTTGTATTCATGATTACCTCAAAAACAATTACTTTAAAGGACTACCATTTAATAAAATCCTAAGAATATACGAAATTGACAGCAAATTTTATATATTCTTTTATCTAAAAAAATATGGAATTCGGATCTTTTAAAGCTACGGATTTTATAGGTTTGGTCATATGCCATAACGGACGGATGTCTATATATATAATAATATTAATTAAGACGAATCTACTCAATCTCCATGACAATCTGCAAATTTTTTTTTTTTTTTTTT
>NC_133308.1:30059505-30071553 GCF_012295235.1 Primulina huaijiensis | reverse complement strand
TGGATAATTAAAAAAAATTAAGAATTGGAATTGTATTTATATCTAATTTATTATACACTTATTTGTTTTTTTCTAGAAAAATTGATTCCCATTTGATCTCAATCAGGTCCAATCGGATTTCAATCCAGTTTAATTCAGATTTAGATTAAATTACACTATCAATCCGACAAATCGAAACCAGTCCAATCCGGTATCCTACAGGATTAGCTCGGTTTCATCACTCGGCCGGAACAAGTTTAATCATGCCTACAACTAACCGATTAAGCTAAGCTAAGCTAAAAAGGAAATTGTTTGTCCTTGTTCCGTAACATGTCAAAATATTAACCACATCCTAGATATGTCTAGGTCTTTAGCCGCCTGACTTGTAAAGAAATACAAGCCACAAATAGTTATTCCATTTTTCTCCTGCCTACGGAGGATTAATTTTTGGTAATATCAGAAGATTTGTCGCCACAAAATAAACCAGACAATGTCGATGATATTTACGTTGGCCAGTCCCTTGTTCCCAACAAAACGGTGTGCGTTACAATAATAACTTTTTGAGACAAAATACTCAAGTAAATAAGCAAGATTCTTTTCTTTAATCATTTCATTTGATATATAACGAAAATTATTATTCGAAGATGTACCAACTTGCATGGGGGAATATAAAATTATACATTCTAATTTTATTTAATAATAAGTAACAATGAGCGCCTTGTATTTTGACATATACATATTTCACACCTCAGAGTGTTTCAGTTGTAGGTGTAAACATTTCTATGAAGGGTCGGTCAGTCTTGGATTTCAAGTATACAACGGAAAGCACGACACAAACTCACCTATAACTCAACAGGTTTCATGGCTGAGATCATTACGAACCTTCGATTTCTGGTGCAAGTAAAACCGGTAAGCCCGCACGATGTGCAGAGATCTTCGAGTTCTTTCTCTGATAAAAATGCATGACTGCCTGTGACTTCTGCAAGGGTCTGCAATCGCAAAACAATTGCACTGCAATCATTAAGGTTGAGATTGAAAGTTTCGAATTTTCAAATAGAAACGGTTGTTAAGCTTCAACATTTTGACAGTTCCATCAGTCTATAGATAACGTCAAGTAAACATGCCTGACGTAGAGGTCTACGTAGAGGAGCATATGAGAGGAGACCATCTAGAATGTAAGTTGTAGCGACAAATATTCCTCCAGGTTTTAACACGCGACTTATTTCTGCTACCTGTTATATAACGACAGAATATAACATCAGCTCATTACTGTTTGATGGAAATAGCTTTAACCTTTGGCCTAATCCCACGATTCCATGAAATTCCCACCTTTCATATTGAAAAGATATGAAGAACAAGAATTGCAGGCACAAAACAAGAACAAAACCGATAAACAGATGAGATCTGGGAAACCATTCTGTCCTTTGCAGTAGATCTATCAAATTTTGGTGGACACGTTCCGAAGGTTTAAACCAAAATTTTATTTCAAAGTATCAGTCATGATGGCTGTCAATCAGCGGCACACAGACAA
This sequence comes from Primulina huaijiensis, assembly GCF_012295235.1. Lineage (NCBI taxonomy): Eukaryota > Viridiplantae > Streptophyta > Magnoliopsida > Lamiales > Gesneriaceae > Primulina > Primulina huaijiensis. The sequence goes on along the minus strand of NC_133308.1, from coordinate 30,070,043 downwards.
AATGGGACATATTAAGATTGAGGTATTCTTACCGCTGCTGATGGTGAAGGCCAGCAGTGCAAAGCAGCACCGGCATGCACAGCATCCACAGTATGGGAAGCAAATGGAAGCCTTGAGATATCAGCTCTAACCAGGATTAAGTTCCTATGAAAAACCAATTTGAAAAACAAACAAATCTACAATCAAATTTCAAAAGCAGGTGCAAGAAATGTCACGAGCAAATTATTCAAGTATTTATGTAAAAAAAACATACTCATCAGGAAAGTTGTCTTCTTGCTTAATGAATTCGTAGCATTGTTCTAACATAGTCTCGGAAAAGTCCAAGCCAACAACAAGGGAAAATAATCCACTCTTGGCAAAAAGTCTAGAAAACATCCCACTTCCGCAACTTGCATCAATAATATTTCCACCCAAAATTGGCTTGAGGTAAGTTTTGATCAGTTCAAACTGCAGTCAAATCCATTAAGCAAAATAAGCAAAGGCATTTGTCAACAAAAGTTAATGTCGGATGATCAGTTACCTCCTTTTCTGGGCCTGGAAAACCTCCTAAAAAAGAGAAACTTTGTCGCCACCCTCTTTCATAGAGAAATGATACCAAAGGCAACCTGTTTGAATGAAGAGTTCATCCATTAAACTTGAGAAACAAGTCTGTAAAGTACACGTTATTAGCACATGTTAGCTGATTAGCAAATGAGCAATTGGCACATGTATCAGACCCAACTGCATTTGAAGTCACAGATAGTTTAGCCATGAGCAGATGATCAGAAAGGTAATAAGAGATCCAACATCATTTTAATTTCACAAAATTATTGGCCTTTATGAACAAGCTAGTCGGTGAAATATGATGTTACAATAAAAAAACAATATTTGAACACATCATGAATCCAAGAATGTTAGTCACCTAAAAATCTCGGTAGAGGCTGCCTTAGACTCGCCATACACCTTCCCACCACCAGTTACTGTCAAGTCAATATGTGACTCGTTGCCAGAATACAACTTCCTGCATTTTTGGCACTGCAAACTACAACGAGCTAAAGACTCCCTGCACGATGCATTCAAGTTTCAATTCCTATTAATAAGACCAAATGATGGATAATAAAATCATCAGCAAATATGTATAAATGATCAGTTGTCGAGTTTCACATCACTCACAAAGATAACCCAGGTTGGCTGTTCCAAATTAATGGCTCGTAGCAAATGGGACAAGATAAAATCTTATTGCGCAAATTTAGCTTCACCTCATCCACAACAGGTTCCTATATTCAAAAGCGGATTAAAAATTGAGAAGTAAATTTATAATTCGATATTCACAATGATGTCAGTAAATTGTTTCAAACTGCAAAAAGAAATGATATTTTAGGTCCATATAGGTCGAATTTTATTAAAGCGTCGTAATTAATTATTGAGATAAACAGAGAGCCATTCATGCATTGATCAAGCAAGATGTAAGTTGTGAATGAATTTAATCCCACAATCCTTTTCCAACAGTTGGAGTGAATTTTCATATTTCCGAACACCAATTAAAGCCTAACAATTTGACAATAGGTACCCGAGAAATTACATGAATAAAAGAAGGAAAATTACGGGTTTAGCTTCGACAAAGGAAGTGGATGAAGCTCGAACTTCCGGCGGACAAAGACGAAAGGAGCGAAGGGTTTCCGGGATGGAAAGAAATGGCTTCACCACATTGAGGCGGCGCGGTATTGAGTCGCACCCACGTTGACTCGGCAGTAACACAGCAGCTGACAGGTTGTTGCAGGCACCCACTGCTCCCATGATTACAGATATTTCAAGAATTTGACCTCAAGATGCTAAGACTGAAATGATGATGTTTTATTTTATTTCGTTGTTAATTTTTTTGGAAATGAAATTATATGTATCCTTTTCTTGTAGCTTTTATATAGATTAATATATGTAAAATGTATAAAAAAATCCGAAACGTGTGAGGATTGATCTGTTTATGCTGGTCCTCTGGCGTGGGGTAATACTCTCCAGAAATGCTGGCGGCACATACTCAGTGGGAACAATTCTTGAAATTCTGCCCATCAGAATATGTAATATCTGAGGCAGTGAACCAGAAATTATAGCAGCAAGGAATCATAGATTATACTTTTTTTAAAATAAATGTGCGTGAATTGTAAAAATAATTCTTTATTAATACACACATGATATAATGTATGATAACATATATTATACAGGAATTTTTTTATATTGAATTGAATACATAAAGAGAGAGAGATCCAAGAATCGCAGCCTCATGTTCAGCAATTCTCAATGTGGACGCAGTAGAATAAATAAGTTTTCATGTAACACACCTCACAAAACAACAAAGTTCGATCAAGATGATTCGATATTATTTGTTTATTTATCCGGTTCAAAACGCCAAAAGGGGAGACTCAAGCTTCCCCATGTCCGATGAGGGCGAGAAGCATATCCTCGTAATCTCCTGTAGTATCCTTAGCAATGGCTCGATCCAGAGGCACACTAGTTCTTCTGTGATACTCATCTATGATAACTTTCATGTCAACTTCAGCCCTTGTGACAACTACTCTGGTTAAGGCTCCTTCGTCAGTCCCACGATTATTTATTGCAAGCCGGATGACCTTTTCAAAATACTTCTCGGGGTAAACCAAACACTTCACCGTGGCTCTCAGAATGGAGAGGTACTCGTCTTTAGGATCAGCTTTCAAATCCTGTTATAATAATTGTCAGAAAATCAAACAACAAACTCCAGTTTCAAATCTTATATTATTTAGATAACTTTACATTCAATGATAATAATATATACAGGTAAAAGGAACAAATATTTGAGCCTCAGCACTGTGCATATGCATTCATACCTTGTTTATATCGTTCCCAAATTCATTTTTGTACTGATTAAGTGTTGCATTGATTTGTGCCTTGCTCCTCGTGGCCAATATCCTGATGAGATCATCGTCGCTGCAAGCCTTCTCTGAGATTTTCTCGTGTAGAATTTTAGCTTCTCTTTTGGCCAGAGTCAAGTCCACATCATCCCCACAATAGCGATAGGAGCTCACTAAGGGAACCAAAAGCTGAAAGAAATCAACCATCTGTTAAATAGCTATTTTTTAACCAGTAACAAAAATTCGTGTATGTCGATCCATAGTGGTTTCTGACAACAATATAGGTTCAAGAACTAGAGTGACTATACTATCTAAGTAAAAAAGTGGGCTAAATTTCCCATACACCGATCTGCAGGATATAAAACAACAGATTTTTCGACATTGGACTAGGTGCAACAGTGCTACAAGAGAATATAGCTATAGATCACGGCTTAAACAAAATTATCCAAAAGAACCAGCACAAGCATCCTTACAAATGATCAAAGTGTTGGGTTTAAAGCTATAATATACTCGTGGAAATGGTCAAATTTAGCATGAAATAGTTCTTTGTTTTTTTTTTTCTTTTTCTACCTTTCTGAAGTCTCCAGTTGTGTGATAAGCAACGTCTTCCTCAAGTGACCTTTTAAAACGAGTATGATAAGCATCCCTAGCCAAAAGCAATTCTTTTGGTGATCTTGCACATGCTATCTCCACGAGAACTTGATTGCTCGATGTCCACCTCTTTGTAGCTTCATTAGCAATATATGCATCTCTCTCCGGAGGGTCCAGCGTCCAGAGCATCACAACCCTCTGGCGTATACATTTGAAAACACGAATGAAATAAAATAGAATAATACTGGCTCCACGACAAAAATAAGTAACTATAGTCTCAGTCTTTCATGATGACACATAATCAAGTTTATTCTTTTCTGGGGAGGATGTACAAATAATCAAGTTTATTCTTTTCTGGGGAGGATGTCAAGGAAGGTCCCCAAGAACTGATGAACCCATGACCAAATAGTCAAACATGTTGTAGGTGGAAGCTTATGGTGTAGGTTTTCATGGTCAATCCCAAGTTTTACTCTTGCTGCAGGAACCCATAACACAAACGATAAGAAAAACAAATATAAAAACTATCAGGTAACCTCAAAATCATTTGTTAGTTCTTTATCCAAGGCTTTGAGCAAATCTTCTCCGTAGGTCTCTGCATAAACTTGTCGAATCAGCTTGCGTTGTGCGGCATTTCTGTGGGCCAAAATGGATATGATCAACCCCTCTTTGGTACCCCATCCTGAAAATCCGGTAAAAAGAAATCAATATTCAAAGTAAATATTGCAAACGGCCAGTATATACAATGACATTACATTAGTACAAAGACAAGACAGTGATAAAATTATACAATACTAATATTATCGAATAAGTAACTATGATGTTGATCCGCCATATCCATTTTCTTCGTACTAATATCAAAATATAAGTTTTGTCCCTCCTCGAAACACCATTTGCCATTGTCCGACACAGGGTACTTACTAATTAAAACTCAGGATCTAACAAAATCTGAAAATGGTAGATTCATATACTGCTTCGAAATCATCTAACCGAACGTGCGTTTGAGAGAGTCGATTAAGACCCAATGACATTTGGATCAAAACTCCAGAATGATAAATAAAATGCAAAATTTTGGACGATTCAATCCGCCGATGCTCCAGTCACAGATCAAAGGATTTAGACCAAAAAAAAATTAGCAGGGATTCTTACATGTTTACCGAAGACATACATAATCGCATCGGGATCAGTCAAACAAGGGATCGAACTAATTCCATAACACCCTTTTAACACAAGAAAAGAACACAAACACGCAAAACGAATCTGGGTTGATCAAAAGCTACCTGAAAATGCTTTGTGGAGTTGTTCACAGTCCTCGGCTACAGAGGGAACTTGTGCTGGTACACAAAGGGTCGACATTTTCTTTTCTTTCTTTGGCTGAGCGATGATTTGGGTAGTGTGGGTAGAAATCCGAAAACGCGCCGGTATGAATGACACGGGCAGCCTTTAAACAATGCATTAGGATTCCAGATTTTGACACGTACCTGCCGAATATGATGGCATTTGTAGGATTGTGTTTGGAGCATGGACCTTTAAAACTAGGACGTGGACGCACACGATTTTCATATATTCAACCGTCCGGTCCGGTCCGCACATGGTGGCATTTCTTTTGGCAAGTAAAATGTAAATATTTTTTTTATTCGTTAAAAAATATATAATTTATTTTTATTCGTTATACCGATCATAATCAAGACATTTTAATTTACATAATTGCTTATTTTTCATTACAAAAAACACGTTCCTTAACATAACAAATTAATCAATGGCAAGGTTGTCTTTATGACTAAAACTTCATAGTTGGCTTTCGGCAACCACACCCCAATCCCTCCTATAGATAATAATATAAACTTCATCAAGAAGAAAAAAGCCGATTGAAATTTCTATTATTTGCATTTTAATTTGTAAAATTACTATTGCTAAAGTTTCAAGAATATGTTAGACTGGAAATTTTAAATTTTGAAATCAATAGCACGTCGTTTCAAAACATGTTTTGTTTTCAAAATTCGATTTTTCGTGTTGTGCAAAGGGTATACTAATAATAAAAATACAAAATAAAAAGTATAGTATAATGCATATAATATTTGATCAAGGCCGATGATTGAACCTTAGACGTCCACACAAACACAATTTCAATAGAATCGACACGGTCGATCAGAAACTGAATGCAGCAGCGTTGCAAAAACTTATCAAATGCTTTCAATTTAACCAATGAAATATTTAAAAATTATACGTAAAAAATTAAAAATACTTGAAATAAACTTTTGTAAACACCACCAAAATCAACTATTTAAGACCAGAACTTAATCAATTATACTCGAGATTTACTTGAGATTTTCTTAAATAATTTTGAAACATGTTCCAGATACAACATAATATCCTCCCAAAATCTCTTTGCTGAGCTCTGAGTTTAAACCACCCAAAGCAAGATGTAAACGTGTAATATACATTGCGAACAAGACTTGAATACAGAAATGACCCCAAATATGGAAAACCAGGCTCGAAGATCAGGATTGGCATGCGCACATAATTTACAGAAGGTAAATTAAACGCGGATCCCTAGCATAAACTAGGGATTCTGATGGAATAAAACTGGAAATGAATGCAAGTAAAACAATGGAGAAAAGGATTTGAGAAGACTCAATCAAACTTCAATTCAGCGACCAAAACTGATCTACGACAATCTACAAGATTATCAGGTATCACTTCACAGCTACAGCAGCGATCTCATGCTGTGACAATACAACTAATATCAGATTATAGCTATGTCATTTCTCATCAAATAGCAGCGAACAAAATCCAAATAGAACACCAGCAATGGGGGGAAATCAGTTAATATCTTACCACCATCCTCGAGTATCTTTGACAAAAATGAACGCCTGGGGGTTGATATTTCTCAGCAAATAAAGGATTTATTTGTCAATAGCCTCAGCTACATGGTACTTACAAAACTCTCATTAATTCTCAAAATCATAAGCAAGAAAAAGTTAGGATGGTAATGGGCCAAAATCAGAATTTTAATGTGCTGCAATACTTAGTACACCGTAAAAAGTTTGTTTAGACACCTGTTCATTACCAGCAAGAAATTAAAACAATCGACAGCAAAGTAAAATCAGTATCAACAGCTGCTGCATCATCTAAACACAGCATCAATAGCTACTGCATCATCTCGTCAATCAGCAGCAACTACTTCTCACGAGCACAACTATATCAGGCCAGTAAAGTTTACATATGAGTCAAATGTTCAATGATCCACATCCAGGATAAACATTCACAAAAGCTAATTACCGAGAGTTGAATAAATACTAAATAGAAAATTACGACAAACTTCACGTGACACTATAAATAGCAAAGGGAAACAAAAGCTTAGACACTGTTCAAGTAGCAACCATAGCAAGGTGCAAAGACCATCAAACATGACATAGGATTTCATAACAGTTGAGAAAAATGCAACCTTCAAAGTAATCTTGAAGACATCACATCACTAATAGCAACCACTACATAGAAATATCCAATTTATCCAAGACAACTGCTGCAAAAGAAGTTGTATCAAGTCATTATCGCATCGAGCAGCACCAGCACCTTTATTCCTGAAAAAAAGATACAATAAAGCATTGTCAAGAACAATTCCAATCAAGCTAATGATTCAAGTGGGTTCCAACACTCACATCAGCTTCAGAACCTGGAGATGGGCTTCGAGAACCATCACGAATAACACGAGGAGAGACACTCTTTGGAGTGGCTGATCGTTCTTTGTGATTCTTAGCATCTGGACTTTCATCCATAGACAGAGATCTCCTTGGAGATGGGCTTAGTCGAGGACTAAGACTGCGACGAACAGGGGAAGCACTGTCGAGTGTGCCAAACGTATCATCACAAAACTAATTTATGAACATGTTGTACAACTCAAGATAAACAAAGGTAATAATAAAGAAATACCTTCCATAAGACCGACTTCGACTGCGTCGCTCATCATTATACTTGCCTCTTCCACGGTCTCTGCGATAAGCAGGACTCCGACTGTGGCTCCAACTTTGGCTCCTGCTCCTGCCATGGTGCCGACGATCCCTGTTCCTGCCAACATCACGCTCACGTTCACGTTCACGTTCATATCTACCTCCACTTCTACTACGGCTCCTATTCCGGTAATCCTTGTCCTTGTAATCATCTTTGTGCCTAGATCGATTTGTTTTGAGTCAGGACAATTGACTAAGAAAGATACTTGATTACAAAATACAAGCGCTCGGCATCTCAATTAGGGAAAACCAAAAAATGTACTTTCTTTCGATTTTTTGTCATTGAATAGATAGATTTTCTACAGAATGTATCATCTGTAAAAAATTATTAACTCCTGAATAAATTCAAGTGAATCTAGAAAATTAGTCTCCAAATATTAAGTAACTGCACAGAATCTGGTCGCGTAGATGACCATAGATAAACAGTGAGCAAATTAGCAAAGCTGTTGAATATGGCTCTTCCATTCCATGTTACAGGGAACTGGAAAAAAAATTCAAAAATTCAAATGCCAGACACATCATAACCCATCACACGATTCACATAAATGCAAATATTTACTTTTCTGCAGTTACATGTCCAAGATACCTCCAAGCTGATGTAAATCAAGAGTTTGAACCGTCATGTACTTAATAAACATGAGAAAAAGGTTATATACCTTGGCCGAGGACTGCGACTTCTAGATCGCCTTCTGGACTTGTAAACAGGTTCTGAAATTCTCCCCTTGTGACTGATGAAAAAGAACATTAAAGTTTGATAAGTTGGCATTTCTAATCAAATTACTACCAATCAATTGCACAAACGAATGACAATTCAAAACAGCAACCCAACAAAGTTCTTGAACAAATTCTAGTAACATAACCAGTGAAATTTTAGCAGAGAGTAATATTCTGTAAGTGATTCCTTTTCCAACAGGTAATACAAACTTTAAAAAGAATCCTCCAAGAAAGAAACTACACACATAACAAAAAGACCAAAAAAGAATAGTGAGGGAACAGCCAACATACATTTTTTCAGCGTCCGGGCCATACTTTGCAAATTGAACCATTATTTCTCGCCCATCAACAACTCTTCCTGCACATGAAAGAGTTAAAATTTTCCATGATAAAAAATGACTATGATCTAACAGATTAACACACTTCAAAATCCATTTCTCCACCTGTCCCACAAACTTACCGTCTAGCTTTTCAACCGCCTTTGCAGCCTCTTCCTGATACTTATATCGCACGAATGCAAAGCCCCTCGAGTCTCCAGTCCTAATGTACGACAGTGACAGTATATAGCACTTCAGCTAAACACAAAGAAGTTTACAGCCAAAATTGAGAGAGAAAATATAACCTCCAATTACACATTTCTGAGCAGCTCAAATTGACATTTTAGGGCAAAATGCACGTGCCACCTCAAAGTTCAGACTGCATCTCGCCTGAACTTAAAAGCCTCACTTTTAAATATTCAGATCAAACCCACTTCATACAGTTAAATGCACACTTTACCCAGCCCATCGTTAAATAGTCCAACTGAAACACTCCAATCATCCAACTAAAATATGTCCTTAACCTTTCATCAATGTAACATTAAATTACTCCTACGATTATGGAGATGTTTACATCTAAATTTCCCATTTATTGCAAAATGTCATAAAATAGAGAGAAGTGTCAATATACACATTCAAAAGGTTGACACCTATTTTATCTTACTCCATAAAAAATGAAAATATAATGGGATCACAAATTTTTATGATAAAATAAATATGAAGTTCTTATCTGTGACTGTTTTATCTCAAAAGACAAAAGGGATTAAAGCGGGACAGGTTGAGTGAGAGAGAGTATGGTCGAATATTAAGGGAGAGCGGAAATGGAGATGAAGAGACAAGGGCCAACCAAATATATAAACATGGGTAGCACCTTACCAAATTCTTGATTGTTTAAAACCACAGGTGCATATGCAATTATGATGCAATAGTGCTTTAACTCTAAACAAACTACGGTGGAATAAAATAATAGCATGGAATTACAAGGAACATTCAGGGACTTATGAGTCGTAGACATCTTTATCGATGGTAAACCATAACAATCAAACAGATCTACATTCTTGTAAACTAGTAGAGAAGCTCTATGACATATTTAGAAAACACAACCCCACTTGGATGTTTGTGACCTCACGTCAGAATTAGAAAGTAATATACTGATATTTGAAATTAATATTCACTTTTTATCAATTTTTAATAACTACAACAAAAATTGCAGATTAAGATTTAATTGAATACATGTTCTCAAATATATCCATAAATTCACGGGCACCGTATATTTCGTTGCATGGTCGCTAATTACATATAACATAAAATTTCCAAACACGTACCTCCGGTCCCTGGGGATGAAAACATCAACTACTTTTCCATACTTGTCAAAAAGGGGAAACAAATCATCTGCCGTCGTACCTAAAAGAACCGATAAATGAGAAAATTTAACCAGAAAGACCAACAAAGTGTAGAAAAAGATGTCCTACGGAAAGTGATGTTGAGGACGAGAAGAGAATAGGTGTCTCTGATGTCCGGCGGCCCAGATCTACCAAAGTGCGACATGCTTCTGTCGACAGAGAAGGGAGAATTTTGCCGTGGCCGAGGTTTTAGGGTTCTGGTTAACTGCCACCGGCCTAAGAAGAAATCGTGTATATAATATGCGTGCTGGTATACAAAAATCATAAATCGCTAAATAATTTGTATTTAAATATCATATATCAATAATACATTTTTAAAATTTTATATCAATTTTTTAATTGATAAATGACATGTGACCCAAAGAGTATATAAACATTTTTGTTTGGATCAAACACGTATTTTTTTTTTTTTTTGACAAAACGAACTCATGTTTAGTTTTGAAAATTTAAAGATAATTTATATATTTTTTAGATATTTTTTATTAATAATATAATATAATAATATATCGAAAAATATTTTGAAAGTATAAATTCCTTTTCTCCCGAATGCACTTAGATCGTTCAACCATATTTTTTAAAAAATAAATAAATATGTTGAAATACATGCACAATTGCTCGGATTTCCACATTTAAAAAAAAAAA
>NC_133308.1:29979889-30053464 GCF_012295235.1 Primulina huaijiensis | reverse complement strand
AAAAAAAAAAAAAAGTAAATATGAGATTGATTTTATTATAAGAGAACTATTGAATTCAGTTATATATCTTTTATATTTTTTATTCTCAAAATAAGATAATGTGTTAAAAACCATTAAAATACATTTTTCACTATTCTAAATCTAATAATTAAACCGCACACAAAATCTACATGTGAATCTTCTTTCTACTACTGCTCTCCTCCAAGGCTTCGCACATCGTAACTTGACTTGCAAATAAAAAATTGCTGAAAACTATGCATAACAATTAGCAAGTGGTTGTCTCGATCGACTGGTGGCATGCATATCCTTTATGTTTATCTTTGACCTAAAGACAAAATGTTATGGTTTTATTTCATTCTTAAGAAAAATATCACATTTCAGATCTCGCAATTTCATTAATCAAACTAAAAAATTGTTACGGGAGTGTGTGAAGAGATCAACCGAAATTGCAAAATTCGTATGTAATATTTATGAAAACCCAACAAGTTTGGTGCTTTTTGAAACCAGAAATATATATTTTTTCGGTTTCGAAATTTTGGTGTTATAGATTATGTCGAATTAATTGAGTGTATGTCTGATCTTTCGGGCCGTAAAACAATATTCGAAATCAAACTCAACGTAACACATTACCTAAGTTCAACTTAACTCAGCTAATTTCGGCATCTAAAGATTTGGTTATTGAAGAATATAAATGCTCAAATGGAATCCGTAGAATCCCGAGTGCAGTGAAGCTAAGCTTGACATTTATTTCCAGCCCGCCATCTTGGAACGATCAGCGAATGTGCTAGATGGGCTTGATGGTATTTTTGTGTTTTTGCATCGGATAAGAAACCAAAATCCAAAAATAAAAATAAAAAATCTCGAAAAACTTAAAAGTTGTGGCTGCAATTTGGCCGGCAGTTATCTTGCAACCCCACAACCTTAACCAATCACCATCACTCCCTGTTTCTCTCTCAAAGGTTTCTTTTTGCTATTGCTGAGTGCCCATTTTTTCATACTATTCACTTTAGGCCATCAAGATTCACAAAGAATTAAATTCTTCCACGCACTCATTTGTAATTTACGCGACAAAGAAAGTTAAAGATCAGTTCTTTTGGTTCATGGTCTATTCTCTTGAGTCTCGATTGGTGAAAAGAATAGCAAAATCAACAGGTGTCAAGAGTGATTTGTATCCCAACCGCAAGAAGAGAAGAATTATGATGTTTATAGAAGAAACGTAATTTGTTCGTGTGTGTGTGTGTGTCTATTTTCTCGAAAATTTATTGGGCATGTCAGGAGGGGGGTGCAGTATAGTATGGTTCAGGAGGGATCTAAGAGTGGAAGATAATCCAGCATTAGCTGCTGGAGTGAGGGCTGGAGCAGTAATTGCAGTATTTATATGGGCACCTGAAGAAGAAGGGCCTTATTTTCCAGGAAGGGTTTCAAGATGGTGGCTGAAGCAGAGTTTAGCACATCTCGATATTTCTTTGAAACGTCTAGGCACTAGTCTTCTCACTAAGAGATCTACAGATAGTGTTTCTTCTCTCCTTGAAATTGTTAAATCCACTGGAGCTACTCAGATCCTTTTCAACCATTTATATGGTCAGTTTTCCTTCTCCTTGCAGAGTATTATATTAATTTTCTGTTAGTTTTCATATACTTTAAGGTGGCACTTGGGATTTTGTCAGTTCATTGTACTGTGCTTTTAGCATATTATATTGATGTTTATCGTTACTGAAATTGGTATCGTTTAGTTATTAAATAGCGGTAAAGAATTTTATAATTGTTTTTAACCTTTGTTGGTTTCTCTTTTTGGTCCATATCATACTGCAATATAAACATAAATGCCATCATTTCTTTTGACTCTGCCAATCACCATATTCAATTTTATTTTAAAATAACCCTTTCTTTGGGAAAGAAGTGGACTTCCGTGTTAGTCAGGTAGTACATTAGTGTGTTGTTTTTCTTTCCATATGTAGAAATGGACTATCTTGTTGTCTAAAGCTATAGCTTTTATCTTTAATTTAAAGGCAATAGCTGGTTAGAAAAGAAGGCATTTTACATAAGGCCTGATTCCCCCTCAAATTTTTATATTTTAGTTTTATCCCCCTCAATAAGCTTTTTAGCTCTACTTCTACCGGAGTTAGCATTTATGTGCTTGATTATTATTTTAGATCCTATATCGTTGGTTCGGGATCACCGAGCGAAGGATGTTTTGACGGCCAAAGGAGTGGCTGTCCGCTCCTTTAACGCGGACTTGCTGTACGAACCTTGGGAGGTCCATGATCAGGAAGGCCTACCATTCACAACTTTTGCAGGATTTTGGGAAAGATGCCTTAGCATGCCACATGATCCCGAGGCTCCACTTCTCCCACCCAAAAGAATAATTTCTGGTAGTAGGGTCTTCTCACGTTTTGACAATTATGATTCTCACTGTGTTCAATCTTATCGACTCTACTAATTGCTAGTCCTTATGTGCACTTCATCAAAATTTTGTGGTGATATTGCTTATATTGGCATTATTTTTGGTAAACAGTAATGATAAATAGTGTTGAAAAGGATATCGTTTAGTTTCCTAAATGATACTTGAATACAGCTAACATCCGACCTCTTTCGCTACAAGTGCTAATTATGTTGGTTTTTGATAATTCTTTCTGAATCTACTGTATATATTAGCATATTATCACCCATGTTAATCAATTGTATAACTTTGTACATGGTATCCAGCTTGTGAATTTAAATTCTAACAGTTTCTGAAGAAGTTATTTTATATTTTTGGTTGTGAGTCTCAGGCAATTTCAATAAATCGTAGTTGATCTCTGTGTTCGAATATGGAAACTATTCAAAAGATCTACTTATTCTTGTCCAACAAGTGTGTTTTGGAAGAGGAAGCATGATTAAAATTAACTAGACGAATGTGCACTAGCACCGCAATATCTCAATACTTGTGTCATGATGGTAGCTATAGCAGCTGGGTCCTTCGTAAAGGGGATATATTCAAGCAGCTATTTGAATTATATGTTTTTAGTTTTGCTTGTGTATTAGTGATCCCTTCTTAAGGGAAAGAAATATTAGTGTTCCTGGTTGAATTTGCAGTTCATGCTGTAGCAATTTTAAAAATCTTCGATTCATTTAATGTTTGGCTGATTATAAACCCAATTCATTCATAAAATTCTATGGCAACAATGATTCAGCATGTGAGTAATTGTTTACTTAAATGGGATTCTTTAGACCAAGACGTTCTTGTGCTGTATTCTATCTTCTCATAAAACTTAATCAACATGGACAAGAACAGTAGTTGAATAGGAAAACATTGACAATTGGTGGATTAGGTTTCTTGAGAAAACTTGCTACGACGGAAGAGTATTTGGTGAACTTCATCCTGGAATTCAATTTTGATATCTTTCTGCTGTTTTCCTTTATTTTTTGCATATGTTTTATCGCTTGCTAGTGTGTCCCTCAGTTTCTTGTTAACCATTTTTTCTTCGGATTTGCATTGAGATTTATGCTTTGATCTTTTTTAGTTGACATGCCAATATGTGCTTCGGACCCTTTAGTATTTGAAGATGAGTCTGAGAAAGGAAGTAATGCACTTCTTGCTCGAGCTTGGTCTCCTGGCTGGAGCAACGCTGATAAGGCTCTCACCTCATTCATTAACGGACCACTCATAGAGTACTCAAAGAACCGAAGAAAAGCAGATAGTGCTACCACCTCGTTCCTCTCTCCTCATTTACATTTTGGCGAAGTCAGTGTACGGAAGGTCTTCCATTTAGTTCGCAGCAAGCAAGTTCTATGGGCCAATGATGGGAACAAGGCTGGTGAAGATAGTGTCAACTTATTTCTTAAGAGTATTGGCCTCAGAGAATATTCGAGATATATGAGTTTCAACCATCCATACAGCCATGAAAGGCCGTTACTTGGTCACCTTAAGTTTTTCCCTTGGGTAGTGGATGAGGGTTACTTTAAGGCATGGAGACAAGGCCGAACCGGTTATCCTTTGGTGGATGCTGGTATGAGAGAGCTGTGGGCCAGTGGATGGCTGCATGATCGGATACGAGTGGTGGTCTCGAGTTTCTTTGTGAAGGTCCTGCAGCTGCCGTGGAGATGGGGAATGAAGTACTTCTGGGATACCCTTTTGGACGCAGATCTTGAAAGTGATGCCCTTGGTTGGCAGTATATATCAGGGACTCTTCCAGATGGTCGTCAGCTTGATCGCATTGACAACCCACAGGTGTTGATTGATTTATGTATTACTTTTGATTTTTCACGTATTATGTTACCGTTTTCTCCAAATTCTCAACAATGGTGCATTTAATTTACGTATATTGTCATTTCACAGTTCGAGGGTTACAAGTTTGACCCAAACGGTGAGTATGTTCGCCGATGGCTTCCTGAACTTGCTAGATTGCCAACCGAATGGATACACCACCCTTGGAATGCACCAGAATCTGTTCTTCAAGCAGCTGGGATCGAGCTTGGTTCCAATTATCCTTTACCAATTGTTGAAATCGATGATGCGAAAGCCAGGTTACAGGAAGCACTGTCACAGATGTGGCGAAATGAAGCAGCTTCAAGAGCCGGTAATGGAATGGAAGAGGGACTCGGAGACTCATCTGATTCAACCCGTATTGCGTTTCCTCAAGAAACAGAAGTAGAAATGGAAATGGATAACGAACCAATTCGAAACAACCATATAAATACAAATATTCGACTATACGAGGATCAAATGGTCCCAAGCATCACTTCTTCTTTTGTCAGGGTGGGAGACGAAGAGACATCTATTAATATTCGAATTTCTGCAGATGAGAGTAGAGCCGAGGTGCCATCAAATGTAAATATGGCAGAGGAACCAAGAAGAGACGCATTTGGACGGGTTACTACAGAAACAGTTAGACTGAACACTGGTTTTCTACAATTTAACAGAACAGGTCGGAGGAATTCTGAAGAATCTACTGCAGAATCATCCAGTGTCGGTCGAAGAGAAAGAGATGGAGGTCTAGTACCGGTTTGGTCTCCCTCAAGTTCAACTTACTCAGACCCATTTGCTGCTGAGGACAGTGGTATTGGAAATGGTTCCTCTTACTCCCAAAGGCACCGACAATCTCACCAGCTAATAAGCTGGAGGCGGCTTTATCAAACTGGGTAAGTAAACCATTTGAGTTTCAAGTGTTAATTTCGAAGTCAAATGTTATGGTGCATATTATAACCACCACCACTCTGTGCTCACCGGTTGTCACTCCTCAGGTTCCCAAGCCTACAGAAATAAGACTGTATTTGAGTTCCAATAGAAATTACCTTGTGTCCGTACTCACTTTACGAAAAGAGTTGATCAGAATTGCTTGATGAGTCATGTGTATTCTTATTTACTCTGCCATCAAATTGACATGATCAAAATCCCAATTTGTTCGTGCTAGCATGGAGCGCCATTTTCAAAGGATCAAGTGATTGGGGTTGTGCAAACATCTAGAAGTTTTTATCATAAAACTTGTTGCTATTTGTTGATTCAGTGACTTCTCTTTATATTTGAATCTGTCAACAGGAAAAAAAGGAACGGCATATGATAATTGATAATTACCATTTGTTCTTGAGCAAAGATGAAATTACACTTTTATCATTAATGGCAATTCCCTTCAGCACTTCTGGTGTGCAAATTCCTTGATTTTCATTGTTTCACTTGGTACCAGATAATTTGAAGTCAGTATATTAGTGAACCGGACATGGAGTAGAAACTGCAAGATGAAACCAGCACGGGTATGGCACCGTCTGTTTCGACCAACAATCCATCTGCGTCCACATTTTTTGTAGTCAAATGGGGTGGTTCATATGTATCCATCGCTTGCTGTCCTGTTGTACAATTTTTACGGTTTTTTCTGTACAGTTTGTGTTTGGCCATCACTATAGCAGAAATTCGGTGACGGGATGTGGAGTTTTTTCGTTTTTAATAAATGCATGTTTGTGCCTTGTATGCTTCATGTACTATAGGCAGCTATTACGTTTACAATATGCTTTTGTTTGATTCAAAATTCTGTGCCCGAAGACCTGCTTGTAAGGCTGGCTTGCTGATGGAGTTTAAGTGATCCTGAACGGAATTCGAAAATGAGCGATTCTATCTTGTGTTTCTACTTCGGAATTCCTCCATCCATTGTAGTTTCATGGACCTTCACTGAAAGTTTTGAGCTGGTAGATCGTAGAAAATAAAAATTGAGTCTCTGTGTTTGATATCCTTGAAAATGTATCGTGTTTCCCTGCAATATTTCTTCATGTAGCTTCATTTTTTTTACAATATCTTTTTCCCTATGACAGTGACTCGAATATAATATTTGTATCCCAGAAAACCAATGTTGAGTCCTTTGTTTTTACCAATTAATACTTATATCCCGGAAAGAAAACATACTTATTAATCGATATATCCTTGCAGCAAGTCGCGTATGTCTAATAGTATATTCAACTAAAGAAAAACAAATAAAATCATAATTTGAACATGAAAATTACGAAAATATAACACCACCCAGGATTCTATGGTAATACTTGTGCAAATCACAAAGCATAATTAGAAATTAAAGAATTCTAATTATGATTAGTTTATTAGTTAATAAAATAGTGGAGCTGAAAGAATTGAATTTAGCACTGAAATTGAAAAACCTAGGAGAACATACATTAATGAAATGAACCTCGTGCGAGCCCGAGATTTTTCTAGTTCAGGGCGTAGCTCAGCCTGTCCAGCATACCCTTCTGACCTAAAAGAAGTAAGAATTTGTACTGGACGATATTAAATTAGTCCCATAAATTTCAAAGTCACTGGTTTATGCCTCGTCCAAGAAATAGAATGCATGGGCCACAGTCATTATTACATACCCAAAATCAGATATTCCACACCAACAGCCGAAATTAACTGTGATCACCTCAATTTTGCTCATCTAACTTATTCATCCATTAAATTAATTTCTTGCCTCACATTCCCGAGATAATGGGATGTGACAGTTGGCTCACATAAATCCATTTATCAATCTATCTAGCATTAACTAAATATGAAATCCAAGATTTCTTGTTGCAAATTAGTGTTGCAACTTGCAAGTTGAGTTGGCTAGACATGATGAACTTGACCGAGCTCGAGTCCGAGAGCTTTCTGATCACAAGCTTGAGTTGATCAAGAATTTGATTTTCAAATTTCTCCTTTTTTGAGCTAGGTTCGATATTTGATACTATTTGATATAGACTATAAATATCATCACACTCAATTAGAAGTTAAGCCATTTTCGTATGACTCTTTTTCAATAAAGGTTAATATAATAATACTGGTTACATATATATAAGAAGACCTTGACACACAAAGAAACATGCACGGATCATAAGCATGGAAGGTTCAGGTGGTATTTCATTTAGCCCATCTTGTTCTCTAGTTTCCTCCACGATTGTCAACAAAGATATCGAACTATTCAACTTCTTCCCGAACAAACCATTGATTTCTCAAGAGAAATTGCATCCCAGAAACGCTTCTGATCAAAGCGATGGTCGCGCTAAAGAAGCTGCATTTGCCTTGCAAATAGGCCTTCCCAACGGTGGATTCTTCGATACAAGTGCTGATGTTGGTCATATTAAGGATATAAGTTCAGTAGAGCTAGTTAGCCAATACTGGATACCTACACCTGAACAAATCTTGGTGGGTTTCACTCATTTTTCTTGCCAAATATGCAAAAAAACCTTCAATCGCTACAACAATCTCCAGGTGCATACCCTCATACATACATACATATATATCATGCATCATGCATGTATGAATACATTATGTAGCTCAAACTAATAGTACTGTATTTATACTGAAGAAACTCAAGATGTTTGGATCAATGTTATCGTTAGAAACTATTAGAATCTTCAGCTTGCTCCGAATACTTTGAAATTGTGACTTCCACCTTGCTCCGATCACATAAGAAACTATTAGTATCAAGAACTCCAATTATAATTGTTGTTTTAATTTCTTACACGTGTAAGATAATTTCTTTGATTATCTCATGTTTGATAAGTCAGATGCACATGTGGGGTCATGGCTCAGAATATCGCCGAGGCCCTAACTCATTGAAAGGGACTCAACCAAGCGCCATGTTAGGGATCCCATGCTACTGCTACAGAGAAGGATGCAAGAACAATATAAAACACCCCAGAGCCAAACCCCTAAAGGATTTTAGGACTTTACAAACACATCACAAGAGAAAACATGGAATGAAGCGTTTTTCATGCCGAAAATGCGGCAAGCTATTGGCCGTTAAAGGAGACTGGAGAACTCACGAGAAGAACTGCGGCAAACGCTGGCTGTGCGTCTGCGGTTCGGACTTCAAACACAAAAGATCACTCAAAGATCATATCGCATCGTTCGGTTCTGGTCATGGCCCCTCTTTTCCTCCCACTTTTGATGAGGGGAAGCTTGCTATATAAAAATCGATCATTGATATTTGATTCTGAACAACTTATTTGAAAATTGAATGGCATTTTGGGTTGGTTTGCATAGAGAAACTATGAAACAGACAAACACACTTTAATAAGCCCAATTTTTTGCTAGATTATATTTACAATTTTTTTTAATCTCAAAACATATCATATTGTTTAAAAATTTCTTCATTCAATAAAAAGCCCAACTTTTTTCCCTAAGAAATAGAAGATGTTTAGATAAAACAGCAAAATAATAGTTTTTTTTTCTTTTTAGGAATTTAAAAACTAAGTGAAAATCCAAAAGTTGTATTTTTTGGGTTCTTGAACACTTTTCTCGATGAACATCTATCTCCAAACAAACATTCTTTTATATTTTTTTAATTTTTAAAAAGAAGTTTTTCCCCTTTAAATACATTTGACTATGTTAAGAATGGAACTTGGACCTAACTCAACCCCAAAAGCTAGCTCAAGGGGGGGAGGATTGTCCAAGTCCATATATGCAACATCCAGGCATTTTGCCCAACCGATGTGGGACAACTAACACACCCTCCTCACGTCCAGGAATGAACATCTGGAGCGTGGAGTTTATAAATGACCCAATTATAGGCAGAACGAGTGGCCTAACTATAGGAGGTCCAACACATAACGGTGGAACCTGAGCTCTGATACCATGTTAAGAATGGAATTGAACTTGGACCTAACTCAACCCCAAAAGCTAGCTCAAGGAGGGAGGATTGTCCAAGTCGTTATATGCAACATCCAGGCATTTTACCCAACCGATGTGGACAACTAACAGACTAAAACTAACTTTTCTATTCCATTAATGTAACCTTTGTCTGAGTGACCTATGTTTGCTTTTGATGGAGAGTTGGTTTGTGAAGAGCAAAGCAAATAATCTGGGACGAATTTTCATGCTACCTTGACATATACACCTAATTGTCCGTGTTCTCAAAATCCTTTTTTTTTTACAGCATGGGTTCTTTTACATTATTTTTTTGTCAGGCCCATCAGCAATTGGATTCAAAACCCCGACCCCAGTCAAAATTAATTAATTAAAGTTTAAAAATTCAAGCTACTAAAATATGGTTATTATTGTTGTGAAAAAGTAAAAATTTACGGTAAAAAAGTAAAAATCTCAAACTCTCAAAATTATCACACTACACACTTTATAATATTTTTCTCTCAACTCAATTGTGATTTTCTTCACAAATGAGAGATCTATTTATAGAAATTTTTTACAAATAATCCAAAAATAAAATACATCATTACCTACATCATCACACACTAATTTTCAATATTCAACACCTAATTTTACCTAATTTTCAACATTCAACATTCACATTTTCAACACAAATATTTAACACATTTTTAAATAATTTTTCAACACTCCCCCTTGTGATGATGATCATAATGATTGTATACATTACGTGTTTTTATACTGCCTCGTTAAAAACCTTACTAGGAAAAACCCATTGGGATAAAAACCATAGTAAGGGAAAAAGAGTGCAGTCACGTAAACTCCCCCTCATGTTGACACGAACAATTCTTCACAAATTTCGTAGATTGCGCATCCCAATATTATATATGTGCTTTCTGAATATTGTCGTAGGAAGTGCCTTTGTGAAGAGATCTGATGAGTTTTCACTTGATTGAATGTGACGAACATCAATACATTTATTCTTCTCAAGCTCCTTGGTGAATGCGAAGAACTTAGGAGGAATATGTTTAGTTCTGTCGCTTTTTATGTATCCTTCTTTCATTTGAGCAACACATGCAGCATTATCTTCATATAGTATCACAGGCTTCTCGTCGAATGATAATCCGCATGAGATTTGGATATGTTGAGTCATTGATTTTAACCACACACATTCACGGCTTGCTTCATGTAGTGCAATAATCTCGGCATGATTTGATGAAGTTGTTACAAGTGTTTGTTTCTGTGAACGCCAAGAAATTGCAGTGCCTCCACGAGTAAATACATATCCAGTTTGAGAACGTGCTTTGTGTGGATCAGATAAGTATCCAGCATCGGCATAACCAATTATACTTGGATTAGCATCTTTTGAATACAAAAGTCCCAAGTCTGTCGTTCCTCGTAGATAACGGAATATATGTTTAATTCCGTTCCAATGTCTCTTTGTTGGATATGTGCTAAATCTTGCCAATAAATTTACGGCAAAAGATATATCAGGCCTTGTACAATTTGTAAGATACATAAGGGCACCGATAGCACTTAGATATGGTACTTCTGGACCAAGAATATCTTCATCATCTTCACATGGACGGAATGGATCCTTTTCTATGTTTAATGATCTAACAACCATTGGAGTACTTAAAGGATTTGATTTGTCCATATTAAAACGTTTAAGGATCTTTTCTGTATAATTTGTCTGGTGAACAAATATTCCACATTCTTTTTGTTCAATTTGTAAACCCAGACAATACTTGGTTTTTCCAAGATCCTTCATTTCAAATTCTTCTTTCAAGTATGACACAACTTCTTGAATTTCCTTATTTGTTCCAATGATGTTTAAATCATCAACATATACAGCAATAATTACGCATCCGGATGTTGTTTTCTTAATGAAAACACAAGGGCATATTGAATTATTTACATATCCCTTTTTCATCAAGTGATCACTTAGCCTATTATACCACATTCTGCCGGATTGCTTCAACCCATATAATGATCTTAGTAATTTCACAGAATAACATTCTCTGGGTTTTGAACTTTGTGCTTCAGGCATCTTAAATCCTTCAGGGATTTTCATATATATATTACTATCAAGTGATCCATATAAGTAGGCTGTAACAACATCCATAAGACGCATTTCTAAATTTTCAGATACTGCCAAGCTAATCAAATACCGAAACGTAATTGCATCCATCACAGGAGAATACGTTTCTTCATAATCAATTCCAGGCCTTTGAGAAAAACCTTGTGCAACAAGTCGAGCTTTATATCTTACTATTTCATTTTTCTCATTTCGCTTTCGAATAAAAACCCATTTGTATCCAACAGGTTTTACACCTTCAGGTGTAAGGACTATAGGTCCAAAAACATTACGTTTATTTAGCGAATCCAATTCAACCTGGATGGCATCTTTCCATTTTATCCAATCCTGCCGATTTTTACATTCACCAAAAGATTTTGGTTCATGATCTTCATTATCATTTATGATGTCGATTGCCACATTATAAGAAAATATATCATCAATTTCTTCTATATCTTTTCGGTTCCATATTTTTCCAGTATTAATATAATTGATAGAGATTTCATGATTCTCGTCAGTTTGTGGTTCTGACAAAACATTTTCATCATCATGTGTTTCTTCAGGAACATCATTCTCTATTTTGTGATCATTATGTGTTTCTTCAGGAACATCATTCTCTATTTTGTGATCATTGTGTTTCTCTATGAATTTTCTTTTTCGAGGATTTTTATCCTTGGAACCAACTGGCCTTCCACGCTTCAGGCGTTTAATGACATCATGACTATCTTCAATTTGTTTCTTCGGAATTTCAATTCGAGCAGGGGCATTTGCAGCATGTATATATGATTTAGTTACCCCTTTTGTGTCTGCAAATGCATCTGGTATTTGATTTGCTATTCTTTGCAAGTGCACAATTTGCTGTACATCTTTTTCACATTGTTTTGTTCTTGGATCCAGATGTAACAATGATGATACATACCATGTAATTTCTTTTTCGGTATGTTTCTGTTCTCCCCCTAACATTGGGAAGATTTCCTCATTAAAATGACAATCAGCAAAACGTGCTGTGAACACGTCGCCTGTCTGTGGTTCAAGATATCGAATGATCGATGGACTATCATAACCAATATAAATTCCAATCTTTCTTTGAGGTCCCATTTTCTTTCGTTGAGGTGGTGCAATAGGCACATACACCATACATCCAAAAATTCTCAGATGAGAAATGTCTGGTTCTTTACCAAATGCAAGCTGCAATGGGGAGTATTTATGATATGCACTTGGTCTGATGCGAATTAATGAAGCAGCATGTAAAATTGCATGTCCCCATATAGAAATAGGGAGCTTTGTTTTCATAATCATTGGTCTAGCAATCATTTGCAGACGTTTAATCAATGATTCAGCCAATCCATTTTGAGTATGTACATGAGCAACAGGATGCTCAACAATGATTCCCATAGACATACAATAATCATTGAAAGTCTGGGAAGTAAATTCACCAGCATTATCAAGTCTAATTTTCTTGATTGTATAATCGGGAAATTGATTCCTCAATTTTATTATTTGAGCAAGTAATCTTGCAAATGCAACATTTCGAGTTGACAATAAACATACATGTGACCATCTGCTGGAGGCATCAATCAATACCATAAAGTATCTGAATGGTCCACATGGTGGATGGATTGGTCCACAAATATCACCCTGAATACGTTCAAGAAACATTGGTGATTCAGTTTGGATTTTGGCTGGTGATGGTCTTATAATAAGTTTTCCAAGAGAACATGCTTTACATTGAAACTTATTATTCTGAAAGATCTTCTGGTCTTTCAATGGATGACCATGTGTATTTTCTATAATTCTTCGCATCATTGTTGAACCAGGATGTCCTAATCGATCATGCCAATTGGTTAATATTGAAGAATTATCAATTACCATGTTTGATTCAATGGGACGTATATGTGTATAATGCAATCCAGTAGGGAGCATTGGTAGTTTTTCAATCACATATTTCTTTCCTGATTTATATGTGGTAAGACACATATATTTCTCATTCCCTTCATTCATTGTTTGAGTATCATACCCATGGGAATATATATCATTAAAACTCAACAAATTTCTTTTCGATTGTGGTGAATATAAAGCATCATTGATCAAAAATTTTGTACCATTAGGTAACAAAAATTGTGCTTTACCACATCCTTTAATCAAGTCTACAGGACCTGATATTGTATTCACCGTTGTTTTTGTTGGTTTTAGTTCCAAGAAATATCTTTTATCTCGGAGGATAGTGTGCGTTGTACCACTATCGGGTATGCAAACTTCAGCTTTGCTCATAGCATTTTCCATATTTGAACTTCAAAAAATATGCAATGAAAAAAAATTAATGACAATACATATTTAAATATAACACATATCATAATTGTACAATAAAACATTATCATATAAATACATGAAAAATAAATTATTGTACATTTATATTCTACCACTATATTGTTCATTTTCAGAGAAATCATTGAGAAAATCTGCAGCATCAATATTGTTCATTTCTATCCCACCAACATATTGATCATTTCCAGAGAAATCATTCATAAAATCAGCAGCATCAAAATGAGTTGAATCACTCAAACGGTCACTTCGCTCAGTGAAGTTGGTCTCCTTTTCTTTCCCCTTTATCGATTCTTTATAAAGTTTGCAAAGATGCTCAGGGGCTCGACAAATACGAGACCAATGTCCTGGAGTACCGCATCTGAAACAAGAACTTTCAAATCTTTTCGAGTGATTTTCATTAACACTCATGTTTTCTTGATGCCTTTTCTGTGGATGGTTTGGGACGTTATTTTGAGATGAGTTATAGAAATAACTATCTCGATTATTTTCAAAACCACGGCCGCGTCCACGACCACGACCACTTCCTCGTCCACGTCCACGTCCACGACCTCGACCTCGACCTCGACCTCGACCAAAACCTTGTCTTTGAATTTGATTTTGGTTTCCAGGTTTAAATTCATTTTTACTTACAGCATTTACTTCTGGAAATGCTGTTGATCCAGTGGGTCGGGACTGATGATTTCTCATTAATAGCTCGTTGTTCTTTTCCGCCACAAGAAGACAGGCGATGAGTTCAGAATATCTCGCAAATCCACGCACTCTATATTGTTGCTGTAGTGTTATATTTGATGCGTGAAACGTGGAAAATGTTTTTTCAAGCATTTCCGATTCTGTAACCTCATGTCCACAAAATTTTAACTGCGAGATTATTCTATACATCGCTGAATTGTAATCACTGACTTTTTTAAAGTCTTGGAATCTTAACATATTCCATTCATCACGGGCGGTCGGAAGTATAACTTCCCTTATATGTTCAAATCTCTCTTTTAATCCTTTCCACAGAGCCATGGGATCTTTTTCGATGAGATATTCACATTTTAAACCTTCATCAAGGTGTCGTCGTAAAAATATTATAGCTTTTGCTTTTTCTTGTGATGAAGATATACCATTTTCTTTAATGGTCTCGCTTAGACCCAATGACTCAAGATGCATTTCTACATCAAGAGTCCATGGCATATAGTTTTTCCCAGTAATATCAAGAGCGATGAATTCGAGCTTTGCCAAGTTTGCCATGGTGGTACTAAAAATTACGATGCATTTTATTAGTTAATGAATATTGCAATACAAAGTAATGGATAAACAACAAGTACAAGTATTCGTAAAAATAAAGAAAACACACGAGGAGGATATTCTCCGATAAATACAAGACTGGTGAGTATGATAACCAAAATAATTAAAAATAACCTCGTGAAAGCCATCTTCTTTTTTTCTTCGAAAATTTGATGAAGAATAATTTTTAGAGAAGAAGAGAAAGTTGGAGTGATTGAATGTATTTGTGAGATTGTATTTATAGAGCAAAAACTAGCCGTTTTGTTACCGTTTATTACCGTTGGTGTATAAGAAAATAAATGTATGTATTTGTATAATTTTATGGTAATAATATGGTGTATATAATATTAGTCATATTTAAATAATTATGTATATCATATCACATTATTATAATTAGGTGTCATAAGTTATTTTGTTTAAAAAACCTTATAGGCTTTTATACTTGTCGTATCCCTTACCGGGAGTGTGGGATGTCGTCTTAACATCCTCCCAGGATTTATAACAAGTTTTTGAAAAAATTATTTTTATTATTTCTAACAATAACATTATATTATATATTACATATATAAACAATAAATAAATAACAGTAAAATAAATATTATTACTTTTGTTACCTTTTTCTTCTGTTCGGAGCTTGGAAAAATATGGAGGACTTTTAGAGCTTCGTGCTGATAACGTGTTGTGAAAAAGTAAAAATTTACGGTAAAAAAGTAAAAATCTCAAACTCTCAAAATTATCACACTACACACTTTATAATATTTTTCTCTCAACTCAATTGTGATTTTCTTCACAAATGAGAGATCTATTTATAGAAAATTTTTACAAATAATCCAAAAATAAAATACATCATTACCTACATCATCACACACTAATTTTCAATATTCAACACCTAATTTTACCTAATTTTCAACATTCAACATTCACATTTTCAACACAAATATTTAACACATTTTTAAATAATTTTTCAACAATTATAAAATATATGTATAATAACCATTTATATATTTTTTATTAGTAGAACTTATAATTGAATTATATTCATATTTGAAATGAAAAATAATATTATTATATAAAAAAACAAGTTGGTATGTTGCTCCGCAAAAAAGGGTCAAGCAAATAATCGGCACCCCGCTGCATATGCTTTCGAAGGTCGAGTTCCTTCAACTGTGTGAGTCAAGAATCCTCCAACGGAGGAGTGATTCAGAACTTTTTCTTGAGGGCACCAATTTGCCATAAGAGAACTTTCTTCCGTCGCTTCAAGAAATTCAGGCGGGAGAATGGCCTTCTCCCCCGAAACGAGATCATGCCTTATAATCCATAAAATGTTTGGTTACTGTTGGCAAGCCCCTAGACAAACTCAATGAGTTGATCGGGAGTCATCACAATTACGCTTCCGAAATTGACATAAACAACAGAATTCGGCTCTGTTGTCCAACTAGTTAAGTATGATCGACTACAATAATAGAGATCATAGATTTTAAATTATTTAACTTAAAATATCATATCGATTTTTAAATATCATAAATTTTTAATTATTTTATCTGATCGATGTAACAAATAAGTATATATAATAAATCAACGCACGCATTTAATTTGGTTAGCATAACTTTTCAAGCTGGCCATGCATTTATTATAAATAAATTTAATTTTATCCTGTAATTTAGGATTTTTTAATGTATCTTCTATAGTTAGAATTTTAATATCTTCTTTTAAAGAATTAATTTGAAAAGTTTTTCTATCAATCTTTTCTTGTAATTCATTTAGAATTCTATGAACAGGTTTAGTTATAAACTGAAAAGAAATATGATTACCTTGATAAGTTCCTATTATACCTGTTTCATCAACATGCTTTAAAGGATATATTTGATAAATAAAAGGTAAACCAAGTATTAATTGGCTAGAAATATCTTTTGCTAATAAAAAACTGGTTTGAATACAGTTTTTATCTTTGCAAATATAAGCTTTAGGTAATTTATAATTTATTTCTAAAGGTTCTCCTCCTGCATGAGAGAGAATGAGTAATTTTATGAAAATATTTTGTAAGAATTAATCCTTCCTGTATAACATTCAAATCTGCACAACTATCTATCATAGCAATGAAATTCTTTTTATAAGAATTATCAATTAACAAAGTAATATTTGTATACCATTTTTGAGATATGATCATACTTAAAACAGATAAATGATTATCATCATTAAATGAAATATTTTGATTATTATCAATAATGTCAGATTCTTCTTTGTTATTTTCAATAACAGAGATACGATAACTCAAATGAGTATTATTCTGATGTAAAATTTTTATTTGTTCTTTAAGATTATTAATCTCTTTTACCAAATCTTGTATAGTAACAGGATTCTGTTTACTATATTTTTGTTGTAAAATATTTTTTACTTCTTGCATAGAATAAGCTTGTTCTTGTTTAACAATTATATTATTTCCACTACTTGTTGAAGCAGTGTTTTCCATTTGATCTATGATAGTAGATTTTAATACTGGATCCTTAATCATTTTAAGGAATTCTAAAAGATTATTATTAGTTAAAACATTAATATTTAAATCTTTAAATTGAGACATAAGTTTATAAA
The DNA here is from genome assembly GCF_012295235.1 of Primulina huaijiensis. Classification (NCBI taxonomy): domain Eukaryota; kingdom Viridiplantae; phylum Streptophyta; class Magnoliopsida; order Lamiales; family Gesneriaceae; genus Primulina; species Primulina huaijiensis. The sequence goes on along the minus strand of NC_133308.1, from coordinate 30,036,104 downwards.
ACTCATCATTTTTATTATCAGTATCACCTAAATTATTGATACAAGATTCTCCTTGTATACAATTATCACATTCTTCTCGATCTGAAGAACTGTAATCATTATCCAAAATTTCTTCTGAATTATAAGATTCTAAACTATTATCAGATTCACTATCTGAATTCTGATTAGAATCCATTATTATTTTATTGATTTTATTTTTAAGATTTTCATCAATATCTAAATTATTAATTTTGTTTTTAGCCCAACATTGATTAACATAATGTCCTGGCTTTTTACATTTTCTACAAATAATTATTTTTTTTAGCTTTATAATTTTCAGCTTTTCGTAATTCACGGCTTTCTTTTCTTTTCTTCTTTCTATCTTTTTGTCTATCAGACAAATGTCTTTTCTTCCTATAAAGTTTTTCGTCTTTATCTATTATTTTCTTTTTACCTTTATTAGGTAGATCCATACCAAATTGATCACAAAATTTACCTAATTGTTTTCTTTCAAGTAAATTCTGTCTTTTAATCTGATTATTTAATTTTAATTCATTACAGAGAGCTAAACCCTCTTGGATACAAATACTTATTAATTTGCCATAAGTATAACTATCATAAGAAATATTTATATCATCCTTTCTTAAGACTTTTCTAATTCTTTCTGCAAAGAGAAAGGGTAAACCATCTATAAATTTGGCTTTCCAAAGACTATTATTACAGTCTGGTATCTCATAAATTCGAGATAAAAAAGTATCTTTATACCATCTAAAATCAGTAAGAGTTTTACATTTTAGATTACTTAATAAAGTACGAATTTGTTCATTATTATCAGTGTATCTACCAGTAAAATGTTCAATCATTGTTGTTATTAATGAATAAACAACATTCTCTACTTGAATATTATCTTCAATTTTTATTGAATTAAAAATATCATTTTTCTGGAATTGATTTAAATAATTATCCCACTAACCTTTAAGTTGGCCAATGAATCCTGCTATAATCATTCTAGTAATATTTTTTTCAGTATTACCTGAAGTTTTACACACAGTACTATACATAAGCATTCTGTGTAAATTTGTTTATCACTAACTCCATCAATATTCCATTCATATATACTTTTCCCATTATAACTATTATAGAAAATATATTCTTGTTCTTCAACAAGAACATCCATGGGATTAGGTCTATCATAATAATATTTAGTTTGGGTAGGTTTATCTGCCCATTTTATTTTATTAATTTCTTCATCAGAAAAATTAACAATCTCTTCATTAAGAGTATTTAAATTAAGCNATGCCTCAGCAATTTCTTTCATCTTAATCAAGACCATGGAAGAGATCTCTTCTGCAGAAAATTGCTTATTTTCTCCCTTGTAGTTGACCTCGATCATAGGCTTATCCCCAGGTCCAGCAACGACCTTGAAAGGCCATAACTTGATGTCGCTCTGCACAGATGCATCGGAAAATCTCCGACCAATCAACCTTTTAGCATCTGTAAGAGAAGTAACAACAAAATGCTGTTATAAGCATAAACTCTCCAAATAAACGTACAATTTGGCAATGAAAATAGCAATCTAAAAAAAATCCATTGTCATCAAATTTCCCAATCGGGCAAAAATGAGAAAGTGCCAAAATGCCAGGACCTCCCTCAATCACGTAGATTGGAATATAATTAAAATCAAGAAATGAAAAGGTAAAAGAAGCTCCTCTTCAAAATTCAGACAGGGCCGATGTTCATAATACACCGAGTGAAAAATAACACAGGCAGTTAAGCGTGGAATTTATGCCTAGAACTTTTATCTGACGAATAATTGTCATGGTCAAATAACATATAAGACAGCGAACCGAGTGTCAAAGGGAAAAAAGATGCACTCTCCGTCGCATAGTTACACGAAGAAAGTTCAGTGTTAAAGCAAAAATAATTAATAATAATTTACTCAACGCAATAACACCGCAAGAAAAGCAATAATCAGCATAACAAGTTACTATGATTGCGAAATATTATTGCAATTCAATGTAAATTTGCTTGCCCACAAGCAGTCAGAATCCATATAATTCGGGACGTTTCATATTTGTGTCAAGGCGATTAATCTAATGGGCAGCAAGAGCGACCGAAACAAGATTATAGATTCGTTGTTGATTTGTTCTCGATTAACATGAAGCCATTATTCAGCTGAATAAGGTAATGCATAAATATTCAAAAAAAAAAAAAAGGATTATAACAACATGCAACAGGTCTCCCACAAATCCCCGAAAAAGAAAACAGATATAGCAACGAAAACTAAACCAGAATCGGAAAAAAAAGCCTATAGTTATATACTTCTAAACAAGAACACAAATCTCACCAAATACAGTGTTCGTCGGATTCATGGCGACCTGATTCTTGGCGGCGTCACCGATTAGCCGTTCGGAGTCCGTAAAACCAACGTAAGATGGCGTTGTTCTGTTACCCTGGTCATTGGCAATGATTTCCACGCGGTCGTGTTGCCACACACCGACGCAAGAGTACGTCGTTCCTAGATCTATGCCGATCGCAGGACCATCTCCTTTTCCCGTCATTGATGCAAGCTTATTCCCCTCTCAAATTCAATCTGGAAAGTAAATATCGTCAAAACAAAAGAAAAATAGGATAGTACACAGAGCTAATTGGATAGATGATGAAGTGCGAGAATTGAGAGGATATATATACTGGAGGGAGCGAATGCTTCGAGTAGTTGGTTTCCGCGGTTCGAGAATGTTCGAAATTTTAACAGCCGTTGGATCGATTACGAGAAAAAATGTTGGACGGTGCTTAGATTCGCTTGTTTTCTCCCAATTAACGTTTAGCTGCCGACCAGATTTAAATTTTTTTATTTTCAAAATTAAAATTTTAAATATTTATACGAGAATCTTCTAGAATGAACTTTATGCCGACTAGGTATCAATATCATTATCATACTGCATTTGTTTCCCATTTTACACACACACATATATATATTTTCTATATTATATTATTAAGTTTGAGACCTTTATAGTAATTAAATTTTTGTGTCATTGTCTGTTTTAATAATTAGATATCTATTCTATTTTATTAAAGTTGAGGACATGAAAGTGATTACCTAGGAATGACACCAACTTTTTCTTCCAATTTCACCCTTATATGATATTAATGTTACACTTTTGTTTTTTGTTTTTGTTTTTGTTTTTTTATTAAATTTCAACACACACTTTTATTTTTAATTTTTTTATTTCAACAATTAAAATATCAATTTAGTCCCACCATAATTTGTCAAATTTCACTTTAGTCCATCGATCGATAATGATAAAAAAGAATGTACACACACGCATCGCGTGTGCAAAGTAACTAGTATTAATAAAGTGTAAAAATTTTAGTACAAGTCACATGTAGCTTAATTAATAAAACATTGCTTTCATAATCATCAAGTTGTGTAGGCTTCAATTCCTACTTTGGACGTTTTTTTTCTTTCTTTTTTCTATTTATTTGTTTAATTCATATATCAAAATTACAGTGTAGTTCATTAATATTTATTATATTTATATTTTGATACTCATTTAAATATAAACCAAATGAATTATAAAAAATATTGTACAAAGAGTGCGTCGGTGCACTAGTTATATTATCAAGTTTGAGATATTTAGAGTAATTAATTTTTAATATGATTGTCTGTTTTAATAATTATATTTATTAATAAAGTGCTAAAATTTTGATGTAAGTCACATGTGGTTCAACATATAGAGTTTTTATTTTCTAAGCTAGGTTCAATTCTTACTTGAGACTTTTTCCCTCTCGTTTTCCTATTTATTTTTAAATTTATGTATCAAAATTGCAGTATACTCCATCATTATTTCTTATAATTATATTTTGATTCTTATTTAAATATAAATCAAATAAATTATAAAAAATATTATACAAACACGAAACTCGTGCATCGGTGTAATAGTATATGTGAAAGCCTTGATGCCTAATAACCAACGTTACATGTTTATTTCTAGAATATCGTTAGATTTCGTATTCAATATATAGTGAGATTTTGACAAATTGAATCTTTGTATTGAATTTCTTGTATTGTACAAACTGATGTACAAATATCGATGTACATGTAGCATAACTCAAACAAAAATTATATTACATGACTGTATTTATTCAACATGTTTGAGCACAAAAATTAAGTGTACTCCCTTACTATTTTTTATGATTATATTTTGATTTTCATTGAACTATAAATTAAATAAATTATAAAAATATTATACAAGCACGTAACTCGTGCATCGATGTACTAATATATATATGAAGGCGTTGACGCCTGGTAACTAACATTACATGTTTATTTCCAAAAACAAAAATTATATTACATTTCTAAATTTTATTCAACATGTTTGAGCACCAAATTTTTAAAATGTTTCCTGAATATATGCAAGAGGTTTATATTTTTCATATAATTACCACATCAAAAGTTAAAAATTTATTTTTAAAAACATTTCCCCCATTATCGTAAATTTGTCTAATAGTCTTTTGTGGGTTCAACTGTCGATCTGCTTCTTTTTATTTATAATTTCATTTATCCTATCTATAACTTCATTTACCATATGTATTGGTATTTTAAAATTTAATAATATATTAGTATTTTAAATTTCATTATATCAATTTTTATTAAATAATAGTTTTACAAAAATACACTAAAAATATTGTAATGACCCTATTTAATTATATGTTATTTGGAAATAATTAAGAATAATTATGTTAAATGTAAATAAATAAATTATGTGTTTACAAATACTTATTAGCAAATATCAAACTTTGAGATCTTAGAAGGGTGGATAAAGCTGAGTAAGTGTATTCTCAAGAACCAATCATATAAATGAGAATATCTTTAACAGGTATAATAAAACCAACCAACCACACTTAATTTACGTGGAAGGCTGGAATGAGAAAGTGGAATTCACATCAGTGCATGCAACTTAGTTGTTGGAAACGTGTACATTGACTCCTTCGTAGTAAAATGAGTTGGAACCTAAACCGCCTCAATTATCTTAATATTAATCGAAATAAGAAAGAAAAAAAAAACATCTATCTCCCCAAATCCATACGGGAACGAAGGGTGGAACACCTATCTTGAATACTAAGGTATATTTCAATTAAAACTTATTTCTAATGTTTTGTTCAGGAACTGTATTTCTTGAATCAAATATTATAATCCTACAATAAAATTAGGATATAATTTGGTAAATGATCAAGTTCTCGTTCTAGCCACTTTGGAGCTTCGTTATAGCGTTGTTTTCTTTATGACAATTAAGGTGGATTATTCTAGACAATCAAAATAATCCTAAAATATTGTTGGTCATTGATCACCTCTTGGACCGTTATTAAGATATTCGTGGACTAACAGTACCTCAATACAAATTTGAGATTAGGTTTTAATGGAAATTTTGAAATGAATTTGTCACATGCTGGAACTATAGGTTAATTAGTAGAGATTTAGAAGGTTAAAATGTCTAAATAGTTGAAATTGGATTTGTAGTGAATTTAAATGGTTGTGGAATTTTTATATGATAATAAGACCATTTAAATTAATATTCAGGTGAATTGTCTGAGTTGGCATTTCCAGGACTTTCTTGAGGATTTAAGTTACTGGTAAATTAGTTGAGGTACGTAGAGATCAGTTATTTTCACGATGTTTGACAGAGACATCTGATGATCCTGTGTATGATTTATGTGCTATTTGTTGATTTATGTGATATTATATGCTGACTCGCATATTATCAGTTGGTAATTGATGTGCAAAATAAAATAAAATATTTCTTTTGTTCACACATATTTTATTTTAGTTAGACACATCAATACCACTGAACATATCATATTGAGCCCATCTGTTATTGAGATCCAATTATAGTTCGGTTGATATCCGTTATATATATGATATGATATGGTGTTCTGGAGATGTTTGGCTACCTTGATTCGGTCCGGCTTAGGTAGTTGCTGGCTTCGAGGCTGGGCCATATCCCAGGCACGGTCCGCTGAGTCGTGGACCAGCTCGAGCATATATGTATGATTGTTGATATCGATCATTTGATTCCTGATGTCCTGATATCTTGCACATTTACATGCATTGCATTCATGCATGGCATCATTGCATTTCTATGTCATATATCGTGGTTTCTTGATGTCTCGTACTGGGGTTACTGACCCCTGAGAGGGGGCTGTCGTGTCTTTTGTGTGTGGACATGACAGGTGGTACAGGTGGTTCGACCTCAGGCGCTCGAGAGGAAGCCTCAGGAAGTACCAGAGCTCCTTGAGAGTGGGTTCAGTTGTATTTAGGTACTGCGCGGTGTTGCTGTCTCCCAGATACTATATGTATATATTTGGAGGATTGTATTATGGTATTATCGAGCCTTGTCGGCTCTATGATATTTTGGTTTGTATATGTCATGATTGTGTGTCTGGCTGACACATGTTTATGTTGTGTTTATTGAGGGCATATGTTGTTTATTTTGAGTATTTGATTTTCTGGTATGTCCTATTTATGCGAAGGTCATGCCGAAAATTTTATAGGCCCAAACGCAAATTTTTAACTCACTTTTCCGCTGTTTACTGATTAATCATGATTGCATGTTAATAAATCGTTATTAGGATAACGGGCCCTCACAGTAATAATAAGAAGACGAATGGAGATGAGTGACATTGAAAAAAATTAAATAATTAAAAAATATTAAGGTCATATAAAACCTCTTCTTCTCATTTATAATAGAGATATTTTAAGAATACTTATGTATCAACAAATATATGTGATTGAGAGAAAATATTTGTATGTAGGTGATTTCAATATAAACATTTAAGTTATTTAGTCAATTTTCGATATATGATGTTAAATAAATATTATCTATTAAATATATGATTTTCATTTGTAACCTTACCATTTTTTGTTTTACAATTTGTCATGTTCATGATGTTATTTAATACATTTTTTATGTTAGTTTAATAAGATCATTAATAGTGTATTTAACACAATCAAACTAATTATTGTTTTAATTTACTTTTAAATTTAATTTTAATTACTAAATTTATACATTTCCGTCAAATTCATGAAAAATATCTACCATATTGATGATAGGTAATAATGGGCAGATGAAGGGAGATGAGTCGGATTGAATAAAAATAAATTATTAATAAATATTAAGATTATATAAAACTTCTTTCTCCCATTTAGAATAAAGATATTTTCAAACTCTTTATGTGTCAATAGATATACATGATTGAGAGAAATGTTTGTATGTAAGTTATTCCAAACACTGTTTTTAAGCTATTTAGTCAATTTTTTTATATATGCTGCTAAATAAATATTACTAAATAATATGATTCATTTGATCATTTTGTGTTTTTGCAATGAGATGAGTTTTTTAACATAACATTACATGTTTTGGTGTTATATGTCGTTTGTATTGATCATGTTGCATGTGTTTGGATTCCTTATGTGATTTGTTTGTTCACCGAAAGAAAATATAAAACAAAATCATATATCCCACAAAAATGATTATTTTTAATTTTTTTTCCTTGAGATATTTTGTTAATTCTTAAACACATAATGCATGTTTTCAGTTTGCTTAGATTACTTAATTTGAAGTGACTTAGAAAATATTAAAAGTGATGAAATATTTGTTCGTTTTTAGCTTATATCTCATAATATAAAGAGATAATATTTTTTTATTTATTGGGACAAATGTATTTCCAGACTTCTTTCTGTAAATCAGTATTCACAATTTTTACAACATAATTATATTCTCTATCCAAAATTTTTTATTTAAATTGATTGAAGGTATTTGAATTTGAGTTTTTATGTGTTTGATTATATTATTTTTGTAGTATTATTTATTATGAAATTAATAGGTGGACTAAAAAAATTAGTGGATCTATGAGTTCTCTGGTGGACGACAAACATGGATAAATTGTTAAAAGAGATAATATCAAGTAGATTTTTGACATACGATTTTGTTTTAATTAAATGATTATGCATGATTCTAAATTTTAATTGTATGACAAGTATGTTTTGTCGTTGCCAGATATATTTTGTCAACGGTCTAATATTTTTCTTTGAGTTAAGGAAAATTGTGTGACTTCGTATTATATTTTTATTTCTTAAGGTTTTATTAAAGGATTTTTCATGATGATTTTGAAGCACCACTTTCCTTTGTGTGTTTTTTTAAAAAGTAAAATATTTATGAAACCATGACGTTAATAAGGCGCCTTCTTTTTATTTGAAAAAAATATTGAAAATTTTTGAATAATATGAGTTAGTATTTAATTTGAGAGTGATTTATGATTTTTGTTGCTCGTATATACTTCAATTTCTTTGTTATTGTACTAAATAAATTATTTTTGAACTTTGAGTTATCATTTTTTATGGAGGTTGTTTGTGTCATGAATTTTTTAAATTCATTTTGTTTAGTATTGTTGGCGGCAATTGATTTTTCTGATATTCTATTATTTGTCTTGTTGTTTATACGAAAATATGTATGAGAGTACATCAATCAAAGCCACATATTTTGGGTCTTATGTTCTACGAAAAGGGTAATATATGATTTCTGTGAATTATATAATTTATTAGATCTTCATACATGTAGTTAAGAAATGAATCAAATTTTGAACAAAAAATTTATGACAAACATATATAGTGGATGAAAAAATCATGTTAAAAAAATAATATTGCGTATTACTATGTCCTTATTTTTGTATGATATAATTCAAATACATTTTTTTAGATATTTGAAATTAGGTCTAACTAAGTGACATGAAACATATACATATATATTTGAAGGCGTAGTTAAAGCAAAATATTAAGATCAAGAATGATTCATATTTAAATTTCAAAGCAGCACAATGAAGAAGAAATTGGAAAATTGTATGTGTAAACCTTTAATGGTTATATAGTGATTATGTTGCTTCTCATGGTTTGCAACATATTGATGTCATATAAAATATCAATATTTCAAAAAGGATAAACAAAAAGAAAAAATTCTTCATTCAGAAATAGAAATACATGAAAAAAAAAATTGTGTGTAATTATCATTCTATTTTTAATGGTATGAGAACAATTCTAAAGCTTTGTGGACACAATAGATCAATTTTGTGCATTTTTAGTAAATTGGACATTGAGCCGGTTGCACTTTATTTCTTCCAATATTATCTCGATAGATTTCAAGGTGGCTAAGAGGTTGTTTTTGTATATTTTTTTAGTTAAAGTGGCTAACAAACTAATTCATGAGATATATGATGGTAACATAGAGAACTACTCGCCAAATAAATTCACTTAGCCGAATAGTGAAATTCAAATTGAATTATACAATATTTCATCAAATTAATTTTGTCTATTATAGATGCTCATGAAATCTAAACAGTTGTATTATTAGATGAGATATTGAATAAGACAAATACTTTGATATATATATTTGAATGATATCTCATATACTTATCTTAATTACGTTATCTGTGTCTTTCTCAAGATTTTTAAAATACAATAATTAATTTGTATGTCGTTCCACAATATATAAAATATTATAAAACAAAATGTAAACTTGATAAAATAAAATTTGTTTTTGTTTATGAGATTGAAACTATATCATCCCCATGATATGATGCATGCAATCATTGTTCCAAATCTTCTAAAAAAGACGAACGAAATGATTTTCCTGAATTGCGTCAAATTAAACGATGACACGGTTCTAAGATATAGTCATTTGAAAAGATTTTCAAGTTTTTTTCTCACATTGATTGAGAAATAATTGTTACAAATTTATTAAACTTATAGCTATATGTTGATAATATTGATACTAAACATATAAAAATGATATTACAAATATCACGATGTTGGAAGAAATTACAGCACCATTCATCGGTTATGTTGTTGAAGAATATATAGGTTATACATACTTTTAGTCACAAGTAAAAACCAATCATGACTAGAAACAACATTTATTCTTATGAGTTATAGTTGATGATTGTCAAAAACTGAAAAATCATTCAACAATAAAATAAATATTTGAAAAATAAGATTACTGGATAAAAACAATGTAGAAAACAAAAAAAAGTCCTGATAGGGAAGTAAACTACGAGCATGTCAGATCCCAGCTGAGGATTTTAAATAACATAAAAGATGTTAAAGACGATCATATACTTGCTGAGTATACCAAAATGGTTATATGTATATTATAACAAACTACGACAAAGAGTTGTTNTATATATAATTTGGTCAATTCACTTTCAAAAAGAAAAAAATAATTGGTCAATTCGACAAACTAAATAAATTTTCTAACATCTTTTGTTTTTTATGCGTTTAATATCATATACATATATTTATCTTATGTCTAAGATATAAAAAAAAAAAAGTTGCTAGTACTGTTGATCTCCTTGATCTGAAATTGTATTTAGCTAAGTTTCTTTTGAGCAATCGGTCGTTCAATCTAGGATTGTCTATTTTATTTTATCAAAATTGTGTGTGTATCTTCATTTAAAAATTTCGAGATAATTAACCATGCATGTACTTGCTAATCGTAGTTTTAATATTTGGGATGATATATATTCTCCCTGATGTAATTACGGGATATTTAAGAAAATAATTTAGGTCAAACTTCATTTTTTTCAAAATAATATTCTCCAAATGTACACGAGAAAGTCGTTTTTTAAAAAAATATTTGACCAATATTATTTTACTTAACTATCTCCGTTAGGACCGTTACCGACTTCTATATACCATATATTGACAATAAACCACAAAATTCAATCGCCAAAATACACCTTAATTACTCGTACTTTATTTTCTGATGTGAACATAAAAGAAATTACACAAGTTCAAGAAGTTATAAGCCAAAAGGAACAAATTTTCTAATGTTTGTGAGATAGAAGGCACTTCATCGATAACCTTGTCGAGATTCTGGCGAGAACTTTTAGCAGATTCTTTAGCCAATTTCTTCCACTCCATAGCCCTTCTCTTCATCTCTTTCCCTTTGTCTCCGCTCATCAACTCTGCAACCAGACTTCTCACTTCGTCCCTCTTCACATTATTGTCAATCTCCATGCCAATACCCCAACGAGTGCAGCAATACCAACAGTTGGTCTGTTGCTCCGTAAAAAACGGCCAACGGATCATGGGCACCCCGCTGCATATGCTTTCTAGGGTCGAATTCCATCCACTGTGAGTCAAGAACGTCCCTCCAACAGAAGGGTGATTCAGAACTTTTTCTTGAGGGCACCAATTCGCCATAAAAGTTCTTTGTTTTGTCGCTTCAAGAAATTCAGGTGGGAGAATGGCCTTCTTCCCCGAAACAAGATCAGGCCTTATAATCCATAAAAATATTTGGTTACTGTTAGCAATCCCCCAAGCAAACTCAATGAGTTGATCGGGAGTCATCACAGTTATGCTTCCGAAATTGACATAAACAACAGAATTCGGCTCTTTGGAGTCGAACCATTCGAGACACTCCGGCTCCTCTTTCCATAGATTTGATCCAAGAAGCTCTAAGCCCTTGTTCTCGTATTGTTCTTCCACAAGTTGCAAAGGCCCGATAGCATAAACTGGCGGTAGAATTAACGAATGTTCTTTTAAAACATCTCCTTCGAGTTCCTCAAACGTGTTCACCACAATAGCAGAAGCTCTCTCTGTTTAATTCAGACAGAATAAATTTGATCATGTAATCATCAGGGCTTGTGGTTCTTAAGAAACTTGGAAGATCCTCTCAAACGAATCCCTTCCATGCTTGAAATCTCATCTATGATTGTGTCCAAATACCCATTGGTCAAGTAGCTCTCATCTGCATTAATCAACCAAAATAATCATGCTGTTATCAAGCGTTAAGACTGTGGGCCGAGTTTAGTACCCGCGCTAGTTATTTTACATTAAGTTTTATCGTGAAGTTGGACGTTAATTACTAGAAAAACGAGACGTCTTGAGACGTCTTACGTGATTGCTAGAGATGAATATAGCGTTTAAGTTCTGAGTTAGATGACTAAAAAGCACATGTCCACTGTTTCTCCATTAAATTCTAGAATATCCTTTAATTTAACGTCTTTTAATTCTTGAGCATCTAACTGTTTTTTTTATTTAAAAAAGCATTATTTATTTATATAAGTCCAAATTATAGAAGTATAAAAATCACCTTTAAGTGGCGTATATCCCTTCTCAATGAGCTTAACGTACTGAGTGTAAGCATAGAACCCACAGGCACTAGGGGTCCATAAAAGAAGGGTAACTTAGGATTCAGTATCCATTTTGTTTTAAGTTTGGTTTTAATACCCAATTTCCCAAAATACCCCTCAACTTTAATTTTAATTTCATTGATTTTTCTTTTTAAATTAAAGGCCCATCATGCTTCCGTAAGATAAATTAAATCTTTTACCTCTTTGACCAGAATGCCACCGGGTTATATCCACCGTATTTTACGAACTGCTCCTCACAGTCCAACCACACGATCGCAACCGATGGTCACAGACGCAGATTCCTTCAGCAGCACTTAGCACAACCTTAATTCGTTTCCTACCTTAAGGTGTATAGTACAAGATAAAATTTTGAAAATAATACATGAGAGGGGCTAAGAGCTAAGATCTCTTTATTCAAACACAAACATCTTTTATTACATTGAAACCTCCTGTAGAGGAAGAGGAACTTGCTTAGCTACTTATAGTAGCCGAAACTTGAAAACACATAAACTAGAAAGAGAAAATATTACAATTAGTTTTGAAAGAAATGAGGAAAATGTTCGATGATCTTCACTTCCTTCTTTCTACCTTATTTATAGCAGGCTTCTTCGGATGTGAAACACGGACTTCAAATCTTGATAAGCCTTTACTGCTTGCATATGGACCCTTGAGTGGTTGAGTGGTCCTACTTTTCTTGAAATGTTATTTTCTAGATTATTAATCTAGACATTAACTTTTCGTCATCTTTTATCTCTCCCAGGTACCAGTCGAGATGTGCTTGGAGGATATCAGCTGAAATCTCGTCTTCCTTTTCTTTATACATCTTTATAATTTTTCTGAGAGCTGTAGCCTCACTCCTCTTATACTTGATTCTTCTTTTTAAAACTTTCAGATATACCCGATACATCTTCAAGTTTTACTTCTGGTGTGTTTAACTGGTCTTATTTGTCCCTTTTTATAGATAAAATTTTGGGACTAGTTTTCTTGTTCTCTTTATTGGATTCCTTTTTTAAATAAAGTATCCAATGTTCTTTCGTCTTGTACCACTCATTATTAGTGGTTTTTATGTCATTTTCCACCGATTATTGGTGGTCCTGTTTTCTCCACTCACATGGTGGTCCTCTTTTTGTTAGTGGGTTTAGTCACATCTTTCTTTTAATTTTGTCGAGGAATTTTCGGCTTTTTGTGTCCTCGAGGAAAATGTGAATGTGGTCCTTCCCCACTTGTCCTTGCTTCGGTAAAATGTTTCCGATCAGATCTCGGTTTGAAACCTTTACCAAATTCCGGTTCTTTCTGATTCTGGCATTCAAGACAGATGTTTTCTGACCATCTTCCTATGTGTGCCATATTACAGAACTTTCGGCGAGTCTCTTTACTTGCCGGCATCTTGCTGTTCCACAGAAGATTTCTTTTCTTTTCGAATAGATCTTCTGCAAAGTTTGTAGTTTTTCCTGTCATAGTGTTTAACAGGAATGATCCATTTAAAGAATTTTGGTAAAACTTAAATGGAAACTTGACTTTGTCCATTTCTGTGAGACAGACCCAGATACCCCATGCTCTCCTGGTAGACATATCATCTTCATTAAATGAAGAGACTAAGGGGGTTTCATTTGTAGGAGGATCCTTTATAAATTTTTGAGAAATCATGTCTGGCCTCCTTAGCTTGATAAAATGAAAGGCTTCGTGTGAGCCTTTTCCTGCTGGTTCTGGTGCTGCACTGAAAAAGTATAGCTCCAAAACATCTCCTCTGGACAAATGATCATTATTTGCCCAAGTCTCATGAACAGCTTCCTGAATCCATTTTGGTAATGCTGATATCTCCGGGAAGCTGGGCGAAGTAGTATAAACTGAGGCAAGAGCCCCAAATTCATACCAGGCTTTGACCTCCTTTGGATATGAATTTTGTTTCATCCATACCCTAGGATATTTTCCTGCAACATCAACTCGAACCATGGCTGGGTTGATGCCAATTCTTGTGTTTAATTTCTCCCAATTCTGTTGGTAAACCTGGAATGGAGAAATTGCATTTTCATTAGTACCAACCTTAGTTTTGCCTTTGTCAGTACGAGGCCTAAGGTTGATCTCTCCCTCTTCGATCCCCGAGGTGGAGGGTTGACTTGAAGACTCAAAATAAGGATCAGGAGTCTCAATTTTTGTTTTAGCCGACTCATCTATAGATGATCCCGACTTAACACTTGTGCAAGGGGTATTTGAATCCCCCGCTACAGGTATAGAGTCCTGTACTCGAAAACTCTCCATTTGGGAAACCAATGGTTTCTCAATGCCTTGGAGGATAGGCCTTTGCATTACAGACCATAACTGAGTATATGCCTGTAAACATCCTGTAATTCGATCAGAGACAATTCTCTTATCGGCTTGTTGTAGCCTTCCCGCAACTTCTGCGTTTACGGCCAACTTGTTGAACTCGGTTTGAAGCATTTCAAGGTGTTCCCTCAAATGCCTCTGCATCTTGATAATAGCATCAATGTCAATGCTGTCCATCTCTTGTTAAAAAATCTGCAAGAATGTTTTCATGAGATTTAATTATCATAATATCAAAAATATAATTTTGACATAATGCCTGCCATCTTAATAATCTGGCCTTCTCAGGTTTAGATTCAATTCTATTCCTTAAGAAAGCTTTCACCTGTGTGTTATCAACTTTCAAAGTGAATTTCTTTGCAAGTAAAAATAATGGCCATTTTTCAAAAGCTCTTTTTACTGCATAAAATTCCTTCTCGTTGATATGCCATCTTATGGCTTCTGCATCTGAGAATAAACCGCTACAATATCTGCATGGTTGTTCTCCATCTGGTGTGAGCTTAGTAAGAACTGCTGCCCACCAATGATCACTGGCATCGGTATACAATACCAGATTATCCTCATCTTGAGGAATAGCCATTTTTGGAAGATTCTTACAGATCTTCTTTAATTGGCATAGTCCTTTTGTGTGTTCATCCGTCCATATAAATCTAGCATCTTTTTTCAATAATGGACTAAACACTTTCCTGTGTTTTGCTAGGTTTTTAATAAACATCCCAGCAAAATTAACAACTCCTAAAAAACTTTGAAGTTGCTTCTTGTCGTTGAGTCTTTCTGGAAAATTCTGCACTTTTTCCACTATGTGTTCTTGCAGAATAATTCCTGATTCATCGATTTCAATTCCGAGGAATTCAATCTTCCTTGTTGCAATGACTGCTTTCTTCTCAGATAATACCAGTCCTTCTTTTTTACAAACATTAGAGAAAATCTCCAAATGCTTACAATGTTCATTTATATCTTTAGACGCTATTAAAACATCATCAATATAAACAAACATAAATTTAAAATAATCTTTAAAAAGATTATCCATCTTTCTTTGAAATATCTGGGGTGAATTAGCCAATCCCATTGGTAATACCTCCCAAATATAATGTCCCTGAGGTGTAGAGAAAGCTGTGAATTTCTTGCTTTCTTCTTGCATCCGAATCTGATAAAATCCGGACTTGCAATCGAACTTAGAGAATATCTTAGCATTGCGTATGCAACTTATTAGATGTTCTCTACTAGGTATAAAATACCCATCAAACTCCAGAATTTTATTAATTTCTTGATAATTAATAACTAATCTGGGTTTACCTCTTTTTATCTCACCATGATTTCTTACCAGAAAACCTAGACTACTATATGGTGACATTCCTGCTTTGATTAATCCAAGGTCCAAATGTTCCTTGATTATAATCTGCATATCCCTTTGTTCAATGATATTCATTGGGATAGGCTTGCAACGGACAAATTCATACTCTTTGCCTTCCTTGATTTTAAGGCAAGCTTTGAGTTGATTTCTGTCCCACCATGCCAAGGGATCGTCATTATAATTTTCTTTGATCCGCTTCTTGACATCTTCCAGTGATACCTTAGATTCAAACTCTACTTCATTTCTATGTAGCGCTATCTTAAGGCATTCTATCTCTTCTGGTTGGAGTTCTTTATCTGCTCTTAACTGGAGCATTGTCTCTCCAAACCTTCTAGAATCTTTCATTTTTGGGTTCAGAAGTTGTCCTGAAATACCATTTTGTCTCCGTGCCTAACCCAGAGCTCCGGCTTTCGGATAAGGAGATGGGCGATCATGTGATCTTTGGTAAGGTGACACAACAAAAGGTACCTATCAGCTTGCTAACCTCAAACTCTGTAGAAGAGCCTAGGTTATCCCCTACGGAGAGTCGTGCTTCGTGTCAGATCACACGATAGAGGCTCGGGGCTTTTTATAAGCTCTGATACCATTTTCGGATAGCGCGGGGATCAATTTAATTACAATAAAAGATAAGGGTATAAATGGCATTTTTCAAAATATTTTCTCTCTCCATGTATTGGGTTCTAAATTCAAACCTAATAGGTACTGAATTGGATATTACCCATAAAAGAACATCAGGAATGCCAAGTTCTTCAGCAGCTTGGACGGTAAAACGAGTGGCAGATCAGTCAGGTTTTCATTTCTATCCGAGTTAGAATTTTCTAAATTATGATTGAGTTAATATTGATAAATGGAGTCCTCGGGCTACAAGAAAATATGACAAAATTTTATGTATAAAAATATTGGAAAAAAGCAAGCTACCCGGGCGGCTCCGCCCGTGGGTAAAACTCATCACGCCATCGGAAACTATACATGACACTGATGGGACATTCGACAAACCTGTAGTGTCATTCAACTTAGCAAGAAGGTCTCTGAACAGACCTATACAAGTAGTTGTGGTAGATTCACAAAGAGAAGGAATATCTTGGGTGGCATCGGCATCCGACGGTGTAAGACCGTCAGGAATTGACTCAAATCCAAATCCCTCGTGACCGGATCGAGGAGCCTCAGGTGGTTGAACTCGGTGTTGACAAAGGTGATATGAAAGCCTTTGTTGTGAAGGAGTTTGGCTACTTTTAGCATTGGACTTACATGGCCTCTTGCAGGATATGGTATGCAGACTGCATGAGGCTTCTGTACTTCACCTGAGCTGTAATTCCAGTGGTGAATGGTCAAATAAATATGATTTGAACAATAAAAATATTGTTTATCGACAAAAAATAACAAGAAAGAAGAATAGTCGATTTTTATTTTATTTTTTATTTTATGGGAAAATGAAGTTTATGGCAACTGTTTCGATATACTGACTTGTGGTGATATTTAAAACTTTTGTAAATATAATGATCGAAGTTGAATTGCTTATCAAATATTATAATGGGAAAGATCGTTCGAGATTTGATTCCACTGATTGGGTGTAAATTATATATTGAGAAAATATGCAATTTAAAAACAACAGATCGATTACTAAATTACAAACGTGTATTTGTCAACTTTCAAACATTAATTGAAATTAAAATGACAGGAAAGCTTTAATTAGCATATTTAAAGATGAATCATAGCCTTCCGAGTAATTCAATTTTATTATCTATTTGATTGTACAAGTAATGTAATTCAAAGATAACAACTGATCGAGATTCGAGAGTTTTCTGTAGTTCATTTTTCACCCACAAACACAATAAAAAGAAAAAAGTCAGCATCCAACTTCTTTTTTCTTCCCCTCTGTTATTAGAATTGAACTCATTTCAAAATCAACTTTAAATAAGTGAAAAGAGACGTATGTTGTCTAATAATGATAGGTATGTTATTTTATTAAAAATATAGTATGGAAATCATTTATTTATCAAACATTTTTTTTTTGAAAAGATTTATTTATCAAACATTCTACTTTAAAAATTTTATCTTTTTATTTTTATTTTTAAACACTACCCATTTTGATTTTTTACTCAATTTTTTATAATCTATAATTTCTAAAACGTGATTTAAAAACACAACGTTTTGCAAAAACTCCGTAAATATAAAGCATTGGATAATGACATGCAGAGGAGATGAATGGATTTTACAAACCAAACATAAGATGGGCCTTGATAATACCTATATTCACCACGCATTTAAACACTTGATTGATCAAACAAAAATTATTTTTTTAAAAAAAAATTAACTTTATGACATTGTGAAATTTAATTGGCCCATTTAAAGACTTCGAACCAAATCCATCGAACGTGGAATGTTAAGCCTATGATTATATTCAGTGTTAACAAATTGGAAAACAATATTTTTCACATATTATACGATAGATTCAAATATTCATTGCATTTAAGAATTATAATGAATGAATCTTTTGAAGTAGCATCAAATGTATCTTAACCGAGTGGCCAAATCTGCTTGATCTTACTGATTTATGCCATGCAAACGCGCAAACATGGATTTTTTTGTGAAAATTATCACTCGTTAGTCATGTTTAACATGAGAATTCATTGTTGAGAATGAATATCTCAAAATGTTGAATGTGTTGTGAAAAAGTAAAAATTTACGGTAAAAAGTAAAAATCTCAAACTCGCAAAATTATCACACTACACACTTTATAATATTTTTCTCTCAACTCAATTGTGATTTTCTTCACAAATGAGAGATCTATTTATAGAAAATTTTTACAAATAATCCAAAAATAAATTACATCATTACCTTCATCATCACACACAAATTTCAATATTCAATACCTAATTTTACCTAATTTTCAACATTCAAATATTCAACATTCAAATATTCAATACACACATTTTAAATATTATTTTTCAACACTCCCCCTTGTGATGATGATCATAATGATTGTCTTCATTACGTGTTTTTATACTGCCTCGTTAAAAACCTTACTAGGAAAAACCCATTGGGATAAAAACCATAGTAAGGGAAAAAGAGTGCAGTCACGTAAACTCCCCCTCATGTTGACACGAACAATTCTTCACAAATTTCGTAGATTGCGCATCCCAATATTATATATGTGCTTTCTGAATATTGTCGTAGGAAGTGCCTTTGTGAAGAGATCTGATGAGTTTTCACTTGATTGAATGTGACGAACATCAATACATTTATTCTTCTCAAGCTCCTTGGTGAATGCGAAGAACTTAGGAGGAATATGTTTAGTTCTGTCGCTTTTTATGTATCCTTCTTTCATTTGAGCAACACATGCAGCATTATCTTCATATAGTATCACAGGCTTCTCGTCGAATGATAATCCGCATGAGATTTGGATATGTTGAGTCATTGATTTTAACCACACACATTCACGGCTTGCTTCATGTAGTGCAATAATCTCGGCATGATTTGATGAAGTTGTTACAAGTGTTTGTTTCTGTGAACGCCAAGAAATTGCAGTGCCTCCACGAGTAAATACATATCCAGTTTGAGAACGTGCCTTGTGTGGATCAGATAAGTATCCAGCATCGGCATAACCAATTATACTTGGATTAGCATCTTTTGAATACAAAAGTCTCAAGTCTGTCGTTCCTCGTAGATAACGGAATATATGTTTAATTCCGTTCCAGTGTCTCTTTGTTGGATATGTGCTAAATCTTGCCAATAAATTTACGGCAAAAGATATATCAGGCCTTGTACAATTTGTAAGATACATAAGGGCACCGATAGCACTTAAATATGGTACTTTTGGATCAAGAATATCTTCATCATCTTCACATGGACGAAATGGATCTTTTTTTATGTTTAATGATCTAACAACCATTGGAGTACTTAAAGGATTTGATTTATCCATATTAAAACGTTTAAGGATCTTTTCTGTATAATTTTTCTGGTGAACAAATATTCCACATTCTTTTTGTTCAATTTGTAAATCCAGACAATACTTGGTTTTTCCAAGATCCTTCATTTCAAATTCTTCCTTCAAGTATGACACATCTTCATGAATTTCATTATTCGTTCCAATGATGTTTAAATCATCAACATATACAGCAATAATTACGCATCCGGATGTTGTTTTCTTAATGAAAACACAAGGGCATATTGAATTATTTACATATCCCTTTTTCATCAAATGATCACTTAGTCGATTATACCACATTCGGCCAGATTGCTTTAACCCATATAATGATCTTTGTAATTTCTCAGAATGACATTCTCTGGGTTTTGAACTTTGTGCTTCAGGCATCTTAAATCCTTCAGAGATTTTCATATATATATTACTATCAAGTGATCCATATAAGTAATGCTGTAACAACATCCATAAGACGCATTTCTAAATTTTCAGATATTGTCAAGCTAATCAAATACCGAAACGTAATTGCATCCGTCACGGGAGAATACGTTTCTTCATAATCAATTCCAGGCCTTTGAGAAAAACCTTGTGCAACAAGTCGAGCTTTATATCTTACTATTTCATTTTTCTCATTTCGCTTTCGAATAAAAACCCATTTGTATCCAACAGGTTTTACACCTTCAGGTGTAAGGACTGTAGGTCCAAAAACATTACGTTTATTTAGCGAATCCAATTCAACCTGGATGGCATCTTTCTATTTTATCAAATCCTGTCGATTTTTACATTCACCAAAAGATTTTGGTTCATGATCTTTATTATCATTTATGATGTCGATTGCCACATTATAAGAAAATATATCATCAATTTCTTCTCTATCTTTTCGGTTTCATATTTTTCCAGTATTAATATAATTAATACAGATTTCATGATTCTCGTCAGTTTGTGGTTCTGACAGAATATTTTCATCATCATGTGTTTCTTCAGGAACAACATTCTCTATTTTGTGATCATTGTGTTTCTCTATGAATTTTCTTTTTCGAGGATTTTTATCCTTGGAACCGACTGGCCTTCCACGCTTCAGGCGTTTTACGACATCATGACTTTGTTCAATTTGTTTATTTGGAATTTCAATTCGAGCAGGAACATTTACAGCATGTATATATGATTTAGTTATCCCTTTTGTATCTGTAAATGCATCTGGTATTTGATTTGCTATTCTTTGCAAGTGCACAATTTGCTGTACATCTTTATCACATTGTTGTGTTCTTGGATCCAAATGTAACAATGATGATACATACCATGTAATTTCTTTTTCGGTATGTTTCTTGTCTCCCCCTAACATTGGGAAGATGTCCTCATTAAAATGACAATCAGCAAAACTTGCTGTGAACACGTCGCCTGTCTGAGGTTCAAGAAATCGAATGATTGATGGACTATCATAACCGATATAAATTCCAATCTTTCTTCGAGGACCCATGTTCTTTCGTTGCGGTGGTGCAATAGGAACATACACCATACATCCAAAAATTCTCAGATGATAAATGTCTGGTTTTTTACCAAATGCAAACTGCAATGGGGAGTATTTATGATATGCACTTGGTCTGATGCGAATTAATGCAGCGGCATGTAAAATTGCATGTCCCCATATAGAAATAGGGAGCTTTGTTTTCATAATCATTGGTCTAGCAATCATTTGCAGACATTTAATCAATGATTCAGCCAATCCATTCTGTGTATGTACATGAGCAACAGGATGCTCAACAATGATTCTCAAAGACATACAATAATCATTGAAAGTCTGGGAAGTAAATTCACTAGCATTATCAAGTCTAATTTTCTTGATTGTATAATCGGGAAATTGATTCCTCAATTTTATTATTTGAGCAAGTAATCTTGCAAATGCAACATTTCGAGTTGACAATAAACATACATGTGACCATCTGCTGGAGGAATCAATCAATACCATAAAGTATCTGTATGGTCCACATGGTAGATGAATTGGTCCACAAATATCACCCTGAATACGTTCAAGAAACATTGGTGATTCAGTTTGGATTTTGGCTGGTGATGGTCTTATAATAAGTTTTCCAATAGAACATGCTTTACATTGAAATTTATTATTCTGAAAGATCTTCTGGTCTTTCAACGGATGACCATGTGTATTTTCTATAATTCTTCGCATCATTGTTGAACCAGGATGTCCTAATCGATCATGACAATTGGTTAATATTGAAGAATTATCAACTATCATGTTTGATTCAATGGGACGTATATGTGTAGAATGCAATCCAGTATGGAGCGTTGGTAGTTTTTCAATCACATATTTCTTTCCTGATTTATATGTGGTGATGCGATCCGGGTGAGATGGATGAGCCGGGTCGGGTGCTCCACAGGATCTGCTATCAAGATAATGAAGGGAATAAGAGCAGTGTGAGATATGGCTTTCCCTGTGACCTGCAGACAAGGAGATGAACTCGTGAATGGGCGCCGGAGGGGTGTCCGACGTGGCCACTCCGATGCTTAAGTCAGTGAATGACTCAAAAAATACCAATGTAACCAAGTGATGGTTGTGATATTGGTGTAGAAGTGTAGACAATAAAAATGAATGAATCCTCAATGCAAAGAGAGCACCTGGTATATATAATAGGAGAAGTAATGATGATCTCGGTCTTCGTGCTACCTACTAATTATAGTAGGGTGGCTGATTGTACCCTATATCCTGACATGTCAAATATCATATTAGTCACATCCCGCCAGTCTGATTTTGTCAACCACCTAGTATCATAGATAGGACGGCCGCTTACACCCTACCCTACTGTCGTACTTGAGTGTGGTGCTCATATCGAGGTGGCCCGGGTAGAAAGTCTCTCGGAAGCTTGCATGAGAGCCCGGGCGCACAATAGCCTGGGGAGAAGACGTCCCATGCATTCAACTGCTCGGCTTCTGGTGACCCTTCTCGTAGATTCTCCCCAACTTGAGCTATCCATCCAGTGTCCTGGGTCGTCCGTGACCCGGGCACAATCCATACACCTGACCCGGGCACAACCCATGACCCGGGCTATCCTGGGGGTATCATCACTCCCTCCTTAAATAGTCGAGCTAGAGTCATACTCGCTGTCCCGATTAGTCTTGTGTGCCCGGTCAGGAAAAATACTATGATAGAAAGATAATTAGTTCCATATTATAAAAGCATCGGAGGCTTCATATCTCCCAGAGATGAGATGAGGTGCCGGAGCCTCAAGTCTCCCGGACTTAATGAATGGTCGAGGTGCGGAGCCCCGAGCCAGGGTACAGATCCCTGGACTTAGCAGATGACCGAGGTACGGATCCCCGGGACAGGGTGTCCCTGGGACTTAATGAGCAACTAGGGTACGGAGCTCTGGACTTAATAAATGACCGGAGTACGGATCCCCGGGCCAGGGTACGGGTCCCTGGACTTAATGAGAAACCAGGGTACGGAGCCTTGGGTCTTGAGTGGTCGAGGTGCGTAGCCCCGAGCCAGGGTACGGATCCTTGGACTTAATAGATGACCGGGTACCGGTCCCTGGACTTAATGAGCAACCAGGGTACGGAGCCCTGGGTCTTGGAATGGTCGAGGTGCGGAGGTTCGAGCCAGGGTACGGAGCCCTGGACTTAATAGATGACCAGGGTACGGGTTCCTGGAATTAATGAGCAACCAGGGTACGGAGCCCTGGGTCTTGGAGTGGTCGAGGTGCAGAGCCCCGAGCCAGGGTACGGAGCCCTGGACTTAATAGATAAGCGGAGTACGGATCTCCGGGCCAGGGTACGGGTCCCTAGACTTAATGAACAACCAGTGTACGGAGCCCTGGGTCTTGGAGTGGTCGAGGTGCGGAGCCCCGAGCCAGGGTACGGAGCCCTGGACTTAATAGATGACCGGGGTACGGATCCCCGGGCCAGGGTACGGGTCCCTGGATTTAATGAGCAACCAGGGTACGGAGCTCTAGGTCTTGGAGTGGTCGAGGTGCGGAGCCCCGAGCCAGGGTACGGAGCCCTGGACTTAATAGATGACCGGGATACGGGTCCCCGGGCCAGGATACAGGTCCCTGGACTTAATGAGCAACCAGGGTACGGAGCCCTGGGTCTTGGAGTGGTCGCGGTGCGGAGCCCTGAGCCAGGGTACGGAGACCTGGACTTAATAGATGACCGGAGTACGGATCTCCGGGCCAGGGTACGGGTCCCTAGACTTAATGAGCAACCAGGGTACGAATCCCTGGGTCTTGGAGTGGTCGAGGTGCGGAGCCCCGAGCCAGGGTACGGAGCCCTGGACTTATTAGACGACCGGGGTACGGGTCTCCGGGCCAGGGTACAGGTCCCTGGACTTAATGAGCAACCAGGGTACGGAGCCCTGGGTCTTGGAGTGGTCGAGGTGCGGAGCCCTGGACATAAGATAATGTGTCAGGGCCTCGTATCTCCCGGACTTAAGATAATGTGCCGGGGCCTCATGTCTCCCGGACTTTAAAAGATTTTTGCTTCTCCTGTTGTATTAGTTTTATTAAAAACTAAATCACTAACCTGGAAATAATGAATCCGAATTCATTTTCGGTAGAGTGAAACTTCTCTGGTTGAGCTAAATTAGGTGACTAATATAGTTGTATGCTACTGAGTGCATAGCAAATACTCTTCCACGCCAATCCTGGATAGCCGCTGAGCTTTGAGCCCATATAAAATCCACATATAAGATCTGAGTGCCGAGCTGGTCGGACTTATTTTTGAATGGAAACCATATCTACGTCTTAAGCTCAATTTCCCACAGACGGCGCAAATGATGCGATCCGGGTGAAATGGATGAGCCGGGTCGGGTGTTCCACCGGATCTGCTATCAAGATAATGAAGGGAATAAGAGCAGTGTGAGATATGGCTTTCCATGTGACCTGCAGACAAGGAGATGAACTCGTGAATGGGCGACGGAGGGGTGTCCGGCGTGGCCACTCCGATGCTTAAGTCAGTGAATGACTCAAAAAAGGCCAATGTAACCAAGTGATGGTTGTGATATTGGTGTAGAAGTGTAGACAATAAAAATGAATGAATCCTCAATGCAAAGAGAGCACCTGGTATTTATAATAGGAGAAGTAATGATGACCTCGGTCTTCGTGCTATCTACTAATTATAGTAGGGCGGCTGATTGTACCATATATCCTGACATGTCAAATATCATATTAGTCACATCCCGCCAGTCTGATTTTGTCAACCACCTAGTATCAAAGATAGGACGGCCGCCTACACCCTACCCTACTGTCGTACTTGAGTGTGGTGCTCATATCGAGGTGGCCCGGGTAGAAAGTCTCTCGGAAGCTTGCATGAGAGCCCGAGCACACAATAGCCCGGGGAGAAGACGTCCCATGCATTCAACTGCTCGGCTTCTGGTGACCCTTCTCGTAGATTCTCCCCAACTTGAGCTATCCATCCGGTGTCCCGGGTCGTCCTTGACCCGGGCACAATCCATACACCTGACCCGGGCGCAACCCATGACCCGGGCTATCCCGGGGATATCATGTGGTAAGACACATATATTTCTCATTTCCTTCATTCATTATTTGAGTATCATACCCATGGGAATATATATCATTAAAACTCAACAAATTTCTTTTCGATTGTGGTGAATATAAAGCATCATTGATAAAAAATTTTGTACCATTAGGTAACAAAAATTGTGCTTTACCACATCCTTTTATCAAGTCTACAGGACCTGATATTGTATTCACCGTTGTTTTTGTTGGTTTAGTTCCAAGATATATCTTTTATCTCGGAGGATAGTGTGCGTTGTACCACTATCTGGTATGCAAACTTCAGTTTTGCTCATAGCATTTTCCATATTTGAACTTCAAAAAATATGCAATGAAAAAAAATTAATGACAATACATATGTAAATATAACACATATCATAATTGTACAATAAAACATTATCATATAAATACACGAAAAAAAAATTATTGTACATTTATATTCTACAACTACATTGTTCATTTTCAGAGAAATCATTGAGAAAATCTGCAGCATCAATATTGTTCATTTCTATCCCACCAACATATTGATCATTTCCAGAGAAATCATTCATAAAATCAGCAGCATCAAAATGAGTTGAATCACTCAAACGGTCACTTCGCTCAGTGAAGTTGGTCTCTTTTTCTTTCCCCTTTATCGATTCTTTATAGAGCTTGCAAAGGTACTCAGGGGCTCGACAAATACGAGACCAATGTCCTGGAGTGCCGCATCTGAAACAAAAACTTTCAAATCTTTTCGAGTGATTTTCATTAACACTCATGTTTTCTTGATTCTTTTTCTGTGGGTGGTTCGTGACGCCCTTTTGAGATGAGTTATAAAAATAACTATCTCTATTGTTTTCAAAACCACGGCCTCGACCACGACCACGACCAATTCCACGTCCACGTCCACGACCACGACCTCGACCTCGACCTCGACCAAAACCTTGTCTTTGAATTTGATTTTGGTTTCCAGGTTTAAATTCATTTTTACTTACAGCATTTACTTCTGGAAATGCTGATGATCCAGTGGGTCGGGACTGATGATTTCTCATTAGTAGCTCGTTGTTTTTTTCCGCCACAAGAAGACAGGCGATGAGCTCAGAATATCTCGCAAATCCACGCACTCTATATTGTTGCTGTAAAGTTATATTTGATGCGTGAAACGTGGAAAATGTTTTTTCAAGCATTTCCGATTCTGTGACCTCATGTCCACAAAATTTTAGCTGCGAGATTATTCGATACATCGCTGAATTGTAATCACTGACTTTCTTAAAATCTTGGAATCTTAACATATTCCATTCATCACGGGCGGTCGGAAGTATAACTTCCCTTATATGTTCAAATCTTTCTTTCAATCCTTTCCACAGAGCCATGTGATCTTTTTCGATGAGATATTCACATTTTAAACCTTCATCGAGATGTCGACGCAAAAATATTATAGCTTTTGCTTTTTCTTGTGATGAAGATATACCATTTTCTTTAATGGTCTCGCTTAGACCCAATGACTCAAGATGCATTTCTACATCGAGAGTCCATGGCATATAATTTTTCCCCGTAATGTCGAGTGCAACAAATTCGAGCTTTGTCAAGTTTGACATGGTGGTACTAAAAAAAATTATGATGCATTTTATTAGTTAATGAATATTGCAATACAAAGTAATGGATAAACAACAAATACAAGCATTCGTAAAAATAAAGAAAACACATGAGGAGGATATTCTCCGATAAGTACAAGATTCGTGAGTATTATAACCAAAATAATTAAAAATAACTTTGTGAAAGTCATCTTCTTTTTTCTTCAAAAATTTGATGAAGAATAATTTTAGAGAAGAAGAGAAAGTTGGAGTGATTGAATGTGTTTGTGAGATCATATTTATAGGGCAAAAACTAGCCGTTTTGTTGCCGTTTATGACCGTTGGTGTACAAGAAAATAAATGTATGTATTTGTATAATTTTATGGTAATAATATGGTGTATATAATATTAGTAATGTTTTAAATAATTATGTATATCATATCACAATATTATAATGAGGTGTCATAAGATATTTTGTTTAAAAACCTTATAAACTTTTATACTTGTCGTATCCCTTACCGGGAGTGTGGGATGTCGTCTTAACATCCTCCCATGATTTATAACAAGTTTTTTTTTGAAAATTTTATTTTTATTATTTATAATAACATTATATTATATAGTAAATATATAAACAATAAATAAATAAATAATAAAATAAATATTATTACTTTTGTTACCTTTTTCTTCTGTTTTGGAGCTTGGAAAAATATGGAGGACTTTTAGAGTTTCGAGCTGATAACGTGTTGTGAAAAAGTAAAAATTTACGGTAAAAAGTAAAAATCTCAAACTCTCAAAATTATCACACTACACACTTTATAATATTTTTCTCTCAACTTAATTGTGATTTTCTTCACAAATGAGAGATCTATTTATAAAATTTTTTTACAAATAATCCAAAAATAAATTACATCATTACCTTCATCATCACACACGAATTTCAATATTTAACATCTAATTTTATCTAATTTTCAACATTCAAATATTCAATAAACATATTTTAAATATTATTTTTCAAGAAAATGAAGGGAGGAGATTCGAATATTCTATAAAATAAGGGTTGAAAAATATGTACCGATTAATACGCATATGCGTTTGGAGGCGTGATGCATGATACTTTGACTATAAAGTGTGAGCCGCCACATTATCGATCCTCTATATATAATATTATATGAATGAATAAAGATCAATACTTAGCATCTTCACGAAATAAAAGCAAGGATCAATTAATTATCAAGGAGAAATCCAATCAGGTTGGATTTGGTAGATTAATTATTTTACTTAGATGAAGTGATCTGATTTCGAGTGACTGTTTGTAGAATGGATTTCATATAGAGTATATTTGAAATTTCATTACCAACTAAACTTATACAAACATCTAAAATATAACCTATAGTATTTAAGTCTGAAGGTTATAGTTTCGTGTGTTGGGTGATGCGAAAGAAACCATTTTCTAAGAGTGAGATATTATATGATTGACGGCTTATGAGAAAGTCTTTGGGAGGGAAGGCTAAGCGGGAATCCGTTTACGGAAGAATGATCCAGAGAGATTCCATGATCGGGATAACTCATGGTCATTACATATTCGACCAAAAAAGATTCCTAGAGAAAGATTATTATTTCACGCCAAAAATTTTCTGAGACCGTATCACAGATTAATTTTGTGAGACGAATTTCCAAACTGGCTCAATTCATTAAATTTTTTTATATTTATGCTAAAAATATTACTTTTCATTTTAAATATGAATCGGATTGACTCATCTCACAAAAATATATGTGCGAGACCATCTCATATGAAAATCTCTTTATATATATAGACATAAAATTGATAAGTCGGTATTTTCAGGTATTCGAAAAAAAAACCATTTTTTTAATTTTTTTTGAAAAAATATATGTATTTTTCACATTTCACAAAAAATCATGTCATTATATCGAGTTATGGTTAGGCATTATATTATAATAATTATATTATGTCTAATAAATTGAAAAAACACAATTTTCACATTTCAAATCATGTCATTATATCATTTTATGAGTAGTTATTAGTCATTATATGGGGTTATGACTAGCCACAAAAAAAATACATGTATTTTTAAATTGAATGGACGGATAGACCAATTTGTAAAAAAAAAAAATTGCTAGTTACTCGATTGGGTCGGTAAAATACCCGAACCCGGTAATGTCGCCGGATACCTGAACCAGATTCCCTATACCTTTAGAATAAATGCTCACCCCTAGACTTAATACACCCATTACATATAGCCTAAAAATATCTACATCTTCAAAAATCGAGGAACAGATTTCAGAGACCGAGTATTTAAAAAAAAAATAATTGTTGGGATCGAGCAACGTAAAAGAAAAACAAAATATTGCTCATGATTTCTTATTCGACAAAAGTTGTTAGAAGTCTGAGTGACAAATTTAATCTACGACTTGCCAATATTTTTATCATCTTTTTGTTTTATTTTTTCAAAAATATAAAAATAAAAGGTTAGGTGGCCGCATACCAAAGATTGACCATCTTTTTCGTGAAACATGATTCACTTCCAAAATTGCTCTCAACTACTTTGTGAACTAACATTTTCCTACCCCTTCTTCTACCAACTCATTTCAAATGTCAGGTAACATCCAAAGCTACATGTTGTAATCTTCTATAATTAATACAACCATGGATCTATTTAGATTTACAAAATCTATTTTTTTTTAAAAAAAAATTAATAAAAAAAGGTCTAAAATTGTTTTTCGATTGTTAGATTTGAGATAATTCGCTTGAATGAATAAAATTTAAGTGAATTTCAAATTGAATTCAGATCAAATTATATAATTTTAATAATAATATTTATGATGAATACTTACCTTTGTTATTATATCAATCATAATTTTCCCTATTTTTTTTTTCTTCATATATAATTCAAAATAATGAAAGTCTGGAATGAAATGGAGCATTGGGACTTGGAGGTGGGCCATGGCACACCAACCCCGATCCATTTGTATAAAATCTCCATACATTTACTCTTCAGGCACAGCCACCTAATTCTTTCATTCTCCGGCATACCTTCTCACCACCCATGGCACTCACCGCTCAAACCTCTCTCCTTTCCGACAAATCTTCTCTTCTTCCGCAGTATCAACCACTTTTCTACACCAATCACTCCTCTCTGACCATCAGATCCACCTCTCTGAAGCCCATCTCGGCCGTCCATGCAGCCGATTCTTCCAATTCCAGGACCGCCCCTGCTGCTGCTGCTTCCGTATCCGGCGCCTCCGCCCCCACTGCTGCTGTTGAAACGAAGGCTCATTCCAACAAATGGGCATTGGACAGTTGGAAATCGAAAAAGGCATTGCAGCTACCTGAGTACCCGAATGAAGAGGAACTTGAATCGGTTCTCAAGACCCTCGACGCCTTCCCTCCGATTGTGTTCGCGGGTGAGGCACGCCATCTTGAGGAACGCCTCGGTGAGGCGGCCATGGGAAATGCTTTTCTCTTGCAGGGGGGAGACTGCGCCGAGAGTTTCAAGGAGTTCAATGCCAATAACATCAGGGACACTTTCAGAATACTTCTGCAAATGGGCGCTGTTTTGATGTTTGGCGGCCAACTGAATGTCATCAAGGTTCAAATTTTTATTTTTTTGCCTTTTGTCTTTTTACCTGTTTCCGTCTTTACTATGATTTGATGAAAAGAACTGAGTATTGGATTCATGTTGTCTCTTGTGGTTATTTTATCATTTACAATATCGATTTGGATCGTGGGTTTTTGCTAAATTTCACGCTTTAGGTTGATATGATTAAATTTGTTGTTACCTTCTGATGTCTCTTTCGTGGAAAAATAGTTTATTCTTGTGTTTTTCAAACTGCCAAACGGATAATACTTTCGAGTTGCTAGAAACCATTTTTCCTAAATGTCCCAGCTAGTTTGGCAATAGTTTTATTTCTATTATATGCATGTGATTCGAGTATTCAGTACTCAACAATAAAATGCAACATATCACAGCTACTACGCCTACCATATTAGCAATTGTATCTCCTAAGATTGCGCTTAGATTGATGCATTTAATTTGGAAGGAATTGGTATTGAAATTACCTAACTTGATATGGAATGAATTTGAAAATTGAAATCAACTTGATTTTTATCCATCCAAACAAGTCAAGGAAGTGTGATCAATGGATTTGAAATACCTCCTCTCAACTCCACCAGTCCAAGCACAACCTAAAAGTTTGACTTTATGAGTGTTGATCAGCATTAATTGCCTACTTTAACACGCCTTTTCTGATTCAATTTGGTTTCCTCCATCGCTGTGTGATGTGATCTTAATGTTTGTTGGTAACGAAGAATAGGTGGGAAGAATGGCGGGCCAGTTTGCGAAGCCTAGATCAGATCCATTTGAGGAGAAGAATGGTGTAAAGTTGCCAAGTTACAGAGGAGACAACGTGAATGGAGATGCTTTTGATGCAAAATCGAGAATACCTGACCCGCAAAGGATGATTAGGGCCTACTGTCAATCTGCTGCTACTCTCAATCTGTTGAGGGCTTTTGCAACTGGAGGATACGCTGCAATGCAGAGGGTTACTCAATGGAACTTGGATTTTACAGAGCACAGCGAGCAGGGTGATCGGTATGTTCAATGCCACCTCGAATTTAATTTAACTACTTCTCATTTAGGTCTCTAAATGAATAGGGGATAATTGCTATAGAACTCTTTCTTAGACAAAATCATTTTTTAGCCCATTCATTCGTTAGTATATGGAACTTGGGCCTTTTTCCTATACAGAGGAGAAATCGTCCCTTGTTTTAAATTTTTAACTTTTAGTTTTATATTTCTTTTGCTAATTTTTTGGCTACGCCACTACGGGCATCAGGCTGATGTACCAAGTTATCAACTGTTGGACTTATAATTGTAGGATCATTCTGGTTGTTACAACACAGGTATCGTGAACTAGCCAACCGAGTTGATGAGGCCCTTGGATTCATGCAAGCTGCAGGACTTACGTTGGACCATCCAGTTATGCAAACTACAGAGTTCTGGACATCTCACGAGTGTTTGCTTTTGCCATATGAGCAATCACTTACACGGCTTGATTCTACGTCAGGTCTTTACTATGATTGTTCTGCCCATTTCCTTTGGGTCGGGGAAAGAACGAGACAATTGGATGGAGCTCACCTCGAGTTCCTTAGAGGAATTGCAAATCCCCTCGGTGTCAAGGTGATAGCTTATAAAGATGTCTCATTCAAAATTTGGATCGAGAATAATTTTAAAAAAATCGCGTGATTATATGATTTTGCTACAAATGGTGTCTTCTATTTTCTCAGGTTAGTGATAAAATGGATCCTAATGAACTTGTCAAGCTCATTGAGATTTTGAATCCGCATAACAAGCCTGGAAGAATTACAATCATCACGAGAATGGGAGCTGAGAACATGAGAGTGAAACTTCCTAATTTGATCAGGGCAGTTCGCAGGGCTGGGCAAATCGTCACTTGGGTATCTGATCCTATGCATGGAAACACTATCAAAGCTCCTTGTGGCTTAAAAACTCGCCCTTTCGACGCCATCAGGGTAAAAGATCTTTATCATGAATTATATTGTGATTAATACTTTGTATCATGAAATTCCTTCTCACATGCGAATTCAATTAGGAGGGATAGGAAAATACATGTTTGTTTTCCCAAAAAACATGCCAAACATGAACTTTTTCATGTACCATAGCAGCAACCTTAAAATCCAACAACCTTTTGATACTTCCTATATAAGCTCGTTAAAATTTTATTTTATTAGCCACGACCCTTAATTTTCAAGTGGGTTGAGAGGAGGTCGAGAGCTTTAATCATGAGTCATGACGAAATATTTGAAAATTTAAGAAAGAAATATACTGTAGACAAAGTTGGTAAGAAAAAGGACTTGACTTGTGTTGCCTGTGATAACCTACCAAGGTTGGTGAGCACACGTTTCTCTTGATTATTACTTTCTTACCCGCCCATATGCATGAATCTTTTATGATAATGTCATGCAGTTCCACATGTCTTATTTCATGTACTTTTAATTTTAAATCTCATACTGGATATATCGATTATGCCAACGATTGCGGTGTGAACAATATTATTTTTGTGAGTTATGTCGATTTAGTTTATTAAGTTCCTTGTAGAAAATTGTTGTGATTAACCAATTAACTTAGTAGTCGCGAAGTTGGTTTCAAAAACTCTAATTCTGGTTTCAAATCATGCTAGACAGTGAGAAAAGAGGAACTCTCATATTATATCCTTAAATAACATATGTATCATGTTCTTATATGCATCTTATTACCTCAGGCGGAACTGAGAGCTTTCTTTGATGTGCACGAGCAAGAGGGAAGTAACCCTGGAGGCGTTCATTTGGAGATGACGGGCCAAAACGTCACAGAATGCATCGGCGGATCACGAACTGTGACATTTGATGATTTGAGCTCTCGCTACCACACTCATTGTGATCCAAGGCTCAACGCCTCTCAATCTCTCGAGCTCGCTTTTATCATCGCGGACCGGCTTAGAAAGCGGAGACTGAGTTCTCAACGCTCGCTAGTTAATTAAAACTCGGGTGTTCTTTTTCTTCAAAAAACCAAGTCATTCTGAAAGTTTGTTTCAATTATGCTTTGTACCGTATGTGTATACTAAAAAAGTGGAGAGAGAATAAATAATAGCAATTATTTCATTTATCTTTGCAGGTTCGCGATGTGACGATGACTGATTCAATATATTTGGATAAGACAATTATGTATATGACACTGATATTTGGTAAAATTTGAGTTGTATTAGATAAATCAAAAATAATAATCAATCAATATTGTATCATTTATCTTTGTCAAACCTCAAATATCGTTTGTTAAACCTCAAATATCGTTTGTTCAAAGTTAAGGGTGAGTATGAAGACACACACACCTAACTAAACTCACCAGATTGGAATATTATTTATGAAACAAGAATTGTCATATGAACTGGTTCTCTCCATTTCCGGGAAAAGAGATCAAACCATCCGGAATTGACAGATCATTTAAAAATTCATGATGAAATCAGATTGTTAAACTAACTTGATTTAATAGTTTGTTTGATTGACCCAAAGTTTCATATGTATTTACTTGAAATGAAACATTGTACATAAAAATGATATTTTTCATGAGTTTGATCATATATATGTCCCGTAAAATTGATATATGAGATCGTCTCCAAAGAATTTTTATGAATGACATGATCTCCGTTGATATTAAAAGATTGAAATTTTATTATTAGGATAATTATTGTTATATCAATTTTAAAATTTATACATTATATTTTAAAAAACATAATATCAAATCAAATCAAATCAAATCGTCAAATAATAATTACGTAAGGTGAATGAATGAATTGCTTTGAAAATTTTGTGTCCATGGCCTCAAATCCATTGGACTATTTCAAAGTCCAGCCTCAGCCGTCGAATATCCACCACTCTCATCGAACGGCCCATGTTGATTTTTAAAATATTAATGGTCATCCCTTGAATATAAGCCCTAAATCGACTCCTCGCCTCTGAATTTCAAAACCGCCTCCCCTCCCTGCGTCCCTCCACTCACTCTTATCTACAGGAAAATAATTACCTTTGAATCGCACAGATCTTGCTTCCTCACCCTCCAGCATTTCCTTTTCTTCCCAGGAGAAACCCGAATTCAGAATCACCATGTCGGCGCGTGAGGAGAACGTTTACATGGCGAAGCTGGCCGAGCAGGCCGAGCGCTACGAGGAAATGGTGGAGTTCATGGAGAAAGTGTCGATGTCTCTGCCTGAGAATGAGGATCTGACGGTTGAAGAGCGGAATCTGCTGTCAGTTGCCTATAAGAACGTGATCGGAGCTCGCCGCGCGTCTTGGAGGATTATTTCCTCCATAGAGCAGAAGGAGGAATCGAGAGGAAATGAGGGCCATGTTACCACCATTAAGGGCTACAGATCCAAGATCGAGACCGAGCTCTCCAATATCTGTGATGGGATTCTGAAGCTACTGGACTCGAGTCTCATTCCCTCTGCGTCCGCCGCCGATTCTAAGGTTTTCTATCTCAAGATGAAAGGGGATTACCATAGATATTTGGCTGAATTCAAAACCGGTGCGGAAAGAAAAGAAGCTGCTGAAAGCACTCTCACTGCCTACAAGGCTGCTCAGGTTTGACTTCTTTTTTTTCTTTTCTCCTTTTTATGCATTAATATTTATCGGTACCAATATTATGAATTCTCACGCTTGAAATCCATTCAAGCTTTACTTTGGATTCTCAGAAACATGTGTTTGTTCTTATATTATCATTGACCGCAAAGATACGCCTTAGGGCTGCTTTTAGTCTTCAATAGTTATTTGAACATACAGGTAATTTATTTATAATTTATTCTATTTACCACAAAGCAATTGGAGAAGAAAATTAGAATATATTTATCAATTTCTTTAAAAATTCCGCCTTTTTGTTTCTGTCTTGCTTGCATATATAGAAAGCAACATTGTTAGCTACTGCTCACAATTTGATCTTTTGAGTTAGCGATCAAGAAAAATATGGCAATCATATCTTAAGAAACTCGTTAATTGAATCATGATAAAAAAAATTGGTGGATATCTCGAAACTGCAATAGCAAATTGTGTATTTTTTTAAAAAAAATTTGGACTTTTAATTTCCGTGTCTACCTGAATAAAAAATTTCCATCAAAACACAGCAATTGGTTCATCAAATTGTTGTTGGAAGCATTTGTTGCGGCTAATATGTCTATTCGGCTGATCTCTACACCATATATCACACACCAGATCTTAAAAAATTCAGATGATTCTTCTGAAATAATCTCAACCTTTTACGCTTTTGCAGGACATTGCTAACGCAGAACTTGCTTCGACGCACCCAATCCGACTTGGACTGGCTTTGAACTTCTCTGTTTTCTATTATGAGATTTTAAACTCTCCTGATCGTGCTTGTAATCTGGCGAAGCAGGTAAAAGTTTTAACATATTTGAGCTGAATTCTAGTTCTCATTTTCACTCCACTTTCATCCAACAAAATTCCAAGTGAAGTCTACCTCAATCTGGTAAAATCGGTACCTGGTTTTCGGATGCTTGAGCTCAATCTCATAAGCTATTACTTTTTAAACACTAAAAGATGTAAGTTATATGATTCCTTTTCTTTATCAACAGGCCTTCGATGAAGCTATAGCTGAGTTGGACACCCTCGGCGAGGAGTCCTACAAAGATAGCACATTGATTATGCAACTTCTTCGTGACAACCTCACTCTGTGGACCTCTGACATGCAGGTATTCCTTTCTTCACAGCTCTATTGTATATTGTATTAGGAGACAATTAAAAGCTCGGTTGTGGTTTTACCAAACAAAACAATGTAAGATCGAATTTGGTAAAACAAATTTGGAAGATGCTCAATCTCAAATAATAATTTACTCTTGTTGTAGAACTCGTGAATTGGCTTGATTCATTTGTCACCAGCTGCAGTTATCTTGATTAACTAATCAAAAATATTTATTGTGTTTTGTCTTCTGCTGAAGGATGACGGAGCTGATGATATCAAAGAAGCCAGCAAACCTGATGATGCACCACAGTGAGCTTAGTCGCCTAAACAGAGTCATTTCTTCTCCATTGTGTTTTTTATTTGGTGAAGTTTCTTTGTTATTTTCTCCCCCTTTGTTTTAGGACCTCCCATATTTTAGTTACTTTATGGATTGAATCGCTTTAAATACAACGCGAACGCTCGTGTGTGCTACCTTAATTTAAATATATATATGTATATGGTTTTTTTAATGACAAGTTGAATGTTTTGTCCTATCGATAGGCACTAATAATGTAAATTCCGTTTCATTTACATTTTTTATGTGTTATATTTAATGATATTTATATCATAAAATCTTTCTTTGAAAAAGTCATATTACTCTTGATTTCTGTTTGCTCTCACTTGAGTAAAATGATTATACAGTAATATAAAATTTAAAAAATTACTGCTTTAGGTTATTACAATAACATCCTCAGTACTTGTAGGTTTCTTAAAACAATTAAAATGGAAAATAGCTAGATTTTAACTGTTATTATCATCCTACAACGATAGATCCTACATTACCTTGTGTGAAGATCACCATAATTGTTTGATTTACAACAACTAAACAACTTCACATTTGTCACGCAGTCGTATTAAACAATTCACACAAGCGAGATTCTGACCCAAAAATTGTTGAGTTTTCACTGTTATTATTTATCACTAGACCAAAGGCTCATTGACCAATTATTATCTTTTCTTACCCCCACGCTGAACTTGTTTCTTTAGGTTGATCAAAAACAAAAGAGCAGAGTAATTAATATCAATATCGAAATCATAATGTCACCTAAAGCGAATTGATCCATTGGGGCTTCCAGATTTTGTTGCCTGCAAACTTGATGAACAAATACATCACTCTTTTGTTTTCATAATCTTCAGCAGACAATACAGAAGACTATACCTAACCTTGTCATAATTCACAGTGTCATTGAGTTCCAGAATTAAAACTGATGACAAAAGATCTGGGTTCCCCTACGTGGAAAAAATTAAAATGTAATTCATCTAATTTCCAGTGAAAGAAAGAAAAAGTTCAAAGTATTGTGAGATTAAGATATACCTTCAGTGCAATAGAAAGAGTTGCTTTGATCTTTGCTGAAAAATAGACAAATGCACTAATTTTACGGCCAAAAGGGGGAAATCTGTGTCATATCATTAACGAATGGAAGTTCTCATAAAGCTCACATTGAAATTCAGAGCGTTGTCCACGCTGGATCAAATCAGCAGCATTAGCCACTTCAATGATAGAACTGGATCTTCCTATCAAGTCCTGAGAAAGTCGATCGGCAGAAACTCAACATTCTGCGACTTGCATATGTTCAAAATGACCAAAGCTGGCCAATATCTTGGTGAAGTAAGATCAGAAGCCTACCATATTTAATTTTCATTTGTGTGTGAATGAAGATTGTTTGTCAGTCCATGTGTGTGTTTGTGCGTGTTTTTGGTTGGAATCACGTAGTTTGGAGTTTTGAAAATGATTTTCTCTGTCCTAAGTCGATAATACACCTGTATAACTAGATTGTTAGGTATTTAATCAATCATCAAGAGATATACGTTCATTGAAGGATCGACAATCCAAAAGACTAACTTTTAGACGGGAGATCAATTCAAACTTATTGCTTACTCCATCATTTTTGTGAAACCGATGGAGATTATATGCTTGCAATCCCTTTGAGAAGCCGCTCATGGCAGCTTGCTCTAGATAACTTTCGACGGCCTTTCAATATGCAATGCGTGCATCTTAATTCAATCTATAACATGAATGCAACCCACACAATTGACACTGTTCTGCCAGTGGCTATTCGCACAATCACCCCAACTTTTGGGTCTATTCTGAATAATAACATCAATGTTAAGTCACGAGTTAAACCAGAGAGCCCAAATCCAAGACTGGACATTAGGAAGTAGATCATCCCCAACTTACAGGCCACTCCACAATTTCTATATAGCCAGTGTGGGATCAAAACAAACTTATAATCTTGGTTCAAATCCAAGCCTTTGACGTTCTATGATCCTCCATCACAAGGATTTTTGTTCTTCGCTACAAAAGGCACGCACTAAAAAAAACCATCAATTTCATTTTCCAAAATATCAGACAGCAACTTGTTTTTTCTACAATGTCATGACCACGATTACAGCAATTCGACACAAAAATCAAATATACATTACACATGAATCATGACGATTAATAATGTAAACTAGAGCTTCAAGTATTGCGAAATAGTAAATGCGGAGGAAGCAAAAGCCTGACCATTCCAACGGTAGCTAGCTCCAAAACAATGTAAAATGTGGCGTCGCGAGGAACTATACTTATTTTCGGGATTAGCTTCCACTTTGCAACTTATTGCTCGCTGAAAATTCCCATAAAAACAAAAAACCCTAACACACAATTCTTCCGGAAACATCCTCTACCACGGAGACCGTTTCACATGGATTAAAAGCTCATCTACGACGTTGCATCGAGGTGATATTGAATTGTTTCTCACGAGTTGTGATTCTGCATCCATTTTCTTTGTTAATAATGTGTATAGGTGGATCGTTCTTTCAATACTAATATTTTTATCTTCCTCTCTTGCATCCCTGTTTTATAACTAGGATCATATTGGTGGATATTCCTAATTGATTTTCTTTGTTCTCATACAGTGAATTTTTGGATGTCGTCCCTGGTCAGTCATGGTACTTAGAACCAAGTTCAGCCAGAAAACCCATTATGAAACTATGGGTGTGAAGGAAGATGCTAGCCATGAAGAAATCCATAAAACTTATCGAATGTCCATTCTCAACTGTCATCCTGATAAACACCTGCAAATGACCTCCGAAACATCTACTCACAAACATGGATCCGGAAGTGAGTTTTTAGAGGTGCATAGAGCATGGGCGATCTTCAAAGATCCAAGATCTCGTGCATTTATGACGATGAACTGCAAATACTGAGAAAGAATTCTGCTCCAGCTGATGATCTCAGGTTAGAGGACATGACTTTTGAAGATGCTGGTGATAGTTTTGAATTTTCCTACCATTGCAGGTGCGGTGATTGCTTCTTGGTCGATTCTTTGGAGCTGGAAGAAATGGGATATACATTTTTTGAGGAATGATAGTAAAATATCCTTACAGACACCAGGATCTTTACGAGCATCAATTATTCTTCCATGTGGATCTTGCTCTACTAAAGTCGGGTTTTACATTGATGCAGAGGTAACGTTGCAATTTTAGTTGAATAATTTGATTTTTTATTTCAATCATCTGTGATTTCATTGTTGTGTAATTTATAAGATGTTCCTTAATCCCCTTGGGAGATGAAGAACAGTTCTGTTTCCGTGTGGATCGAAGAGAAAATGGATTCCCTAGCACATACATGTTTTTAATCCCCAAAAAAAAAAAAAAAATCTTAATATTCAATTACTATTCAAATCTTGTTAAATATTAATTACTTAATTTCGATACAACAATGGCCTTATGGGGCAATTTTGTTTGTGATTTAACCCGACGAAACTTTCCAATACAATGACATATGTGTCATACAGCATTGGCTAGCCCATTGAATTCGATAGTTGCCTTGCCTAACAGCGTGCGACTTTAAATTAATCGATGTTAAAGTTGTCTATCTAATCATATCTTAAAATTCATGAACCACTCGAACGTACGTGTTTTGTTTGTGATGGGGTAGCAACCCATCAGAAATAATCCTACTGTTTTTATATATACTGATGTTTTCCCTTAAAAACTATATTTTTATTGTGTAAGAACATACATAAAATCGATAACGTGATGTAGTCATTTCGCGCATCCACCAATCATTTAATTTCATGGATCATTCGTGCACCACTCGCGTCATCAGGTAAGAACATCCACCAAACATATGTCAGTGAGACAACGATTGATAACTTCAATTGAAGCCATGTTTACCATTGAACAATTTCATCCCAAGTTTTTTTGGTAAAAACCCAAAAAAGTAATATTTGATAATTTTAAGACATGAGATTCGAAGTTTAAATTGGGAAAAAGTGGGATATACTCCAAATTCCATTTTCTTTTTTCCAAATTCATTATTATTTAAAAGTCGCCACTATTTTTATCTGATTTTGTTGTCCAAATAAATCTCATCCTTGGATGAAGTATCTAAGCCAAAATCTCTAAATTGAAGGTTATCCGTACACGGAAATATCCTCGTATCAGTGTAAAATATTAAATAAAAAAAATTTAAAATTTGTTTGACCCGTTGTCTGAAAAGCTGTGAGCACTGTGCAGTAAGGGAATCGCGGTGAACTTAAAATAAAGTGAATACATCCTGGCCAGTCTCACAACCATTACATTAATCATATAAAAATTTCAAGTTAACATGCTTTTTTTTTTCCTTCAATCTCATTGTAACAAATTGATCAACATATTTCGACTGAGTTCACTTCAGCAGGTGCGGTCCATGGAAAGTCTTGCTTGGAGTTTTTGATGAGTCCTCGGTTGACTAATTAGGCGAAGAATGCCGAACCACTATAATTCTTGTGTCTTGATATCTCATTTCTGTTTTTGTTTCATCTTCTGAGTGATAGTGTTGCGATTAACCTGAGAGTGTGTGTGTGTATGTGCTTATGCGTACTGTGAGGCGAGTTCTTGATCATTCTTGGGAGAAAGAATAGCTGGAATTATTCACAACAAACTGGTATCAGAGCTAGGTCTTCAGGAAGTCCGAAAATGTCAAGGATGGGAGTCTCCAGAGTTGAGATTGAACGATTCGATGGAAAAACAGACTTCTCAATTTGGAGGAAAAGGATGAAGGCAATTTTGGTTCAAATGAAGGTTTCCAGAGCCCTTGATGGGGAGAAGAGTCTACCATCGATGATGAGTTCTGACGAGAAAGCTGATATTCTCGAGCAAGCATATAGCACTATCATCTTGCATCTCAGTGATAGAGTACTACGAGAGGTTGATCAAGAATCCACAGCAGCTGGACTTTGGTTAAAATTGGAGCAGCTATATATGATGAACACCTTCTACAATCGAATTCATCTTAAGGGCAAATTGTTTGGATTCAAGATGCTCGAAGACAAGTCCATAGATGACAATCTTGATGAGTTCAATAAGATCATCATTGCTTTGGAAAATCTTGAAATAAAGATCGATAATGAAGACAAGGCAATTCTGATCTTGAACTCCTTGCCAAAATCATATTCAATCTTCGTTGATACAATCAAGTTTGCCCGTGAAACATTGACATTAGATGAAGTCATAACAGCCTTGAAGGCAAAAGAGACTCAAGATAGGCTAGTCATGAAAGATGAAGGAGATGGACAGTGTTTATTCATAAGGGGCAGATCAGAAAGAAGGGAGCAACATAACAATAAAAATAGAGGAAGAAGTCGATCAAAATCAAGGACCAAATTCAAGTGTTTCTACTGCCACAAGGAAGGGCACTTCAAAAGAGATTGTCCTAATTTAAAAAGGAAGATGAAAATCAGAGATCACGAACCTACGAACCAAGCCCTGATTTCAGATGGATATGAAAGCTCTGAAGTACTTGCTGTGTCCACCGAAAGGAAAGAGATTGAGTGGATACTTGATTCGGGGTGTTCATATCACATGACACCAAATCGAGAATGGTTTGAAACCTTCAAAGAAGGGGATGAAGGTCGAGTAATCATGGGAAATAACACCGAATGTAAAGTTCTGGGCATAGGGTCCATAAAACTTATCATGGATGATGGAATTAGTAGGAGCTTGACAGAAGTTCGGTATGTACCAGGCCTCAAAAGAAATCTAATCTCACTTGGATCTCTGGATAATAAAGGATATACATATAAAGCCGAAGGAGGAGTCCTAAAAGTTAGCTCTGGTGCTCTGGTCATAATGAAGGGAATCAAGAAAGAAGGCTTGTATGTTTTGCAAGGAAACACAGTCATCCCTACCGAAACCTTACTCACAGAACAGTCAAAAGATATGACAAAGTTGTGACATCTTAGGCTTGGTCACATTAGTCAAAGAGGAATCGATGAGCTAAAGAAACAAGGGGTCTTTGGCTCGGATCTTGTGCACAAAATAGACTTTTGTGAACACTGTATTTTCGGAAAACAAACTAGAGTCAAGTTTAGCCTGTCACAGCATACTACCAAGGGAACGTTGGATTATGTTCACTCTGATATATGGGGACTAGCTAAGGTTAACACTCTAGGAGGGGCTAGGTATTTCATAACCTTCATTGACGATTTTTCAAGAAAGGTTTGGGTATATATGTTAAAGCATAAGAATGAGGCATTTAAAAGCTTCAAACAATGGAAAGCCTTGGTAGAAAACCAAACTGGGAAGAGAATCAAGAGACTAAGAACTGATAATGGACTTGAATATCTTGCAAATGACTTTACAGAATTTTGTAAAGATCATGGGATAGCAAGACACAAGACGGTGAGATACACTCCCCAACAAAATGGAGTGGCAGAACGCATGAATCGAACT
Organism: Primulina huaijiensis; assembly: GCF_012295235.1. Taxonomy (NCBI): domain Eukaryota; kingdom Viridiplantae; phylum Streptophyta; class Magnoliopsida; order Lamiales; family Gesneriaceae; genus Primulina; species Primulina huaijiensis. The sequence goes on along the minus strand of NC_133308.1, from coordinate 29,993,259 downwards.
ATACTGGAAAGGGTCCGATGTATGCTTAACCATGCTGGCTTGGGTAAGCAATTTTGGGGGGAGGCAGTGTCTACTGCAGTTCATATAATCAATAGAAGCCCCTCTACAGCTTTGAATTTTAAGGTACCTGAAGAAATATGGTCTGGAAAACCAGTGAACTACTCAAACTTAAGAGTGTTTGGATGCCCATCATATGTGCATGTTAATGAGGGAAAGCTTGAGCATAGATCAAAAAGATGCATTTGCTTGGGATATTCTGATGGGGTGAAAGGATTTAGATGTTGGTCAAATGAAGGAAACAGTTCTAAGGTAATCACCAGCAGGGATGTGGTCTTCAACGAGCAGGAGACACTAAAACAAGATGTGCAAAATCAAGAAGGCAGTGCAACTCAATCTGTCCAATTAGAGCATGAAGGAAGCCATCAGACCAAGGTGGAGTGTGAACCTGAAACCATTAAGAAAGAAGTTAAAGAAGAAGAAGAAATAGTCTCTACTGAGCAAACTGACTTAAGTCAGTATCAATTGGCCAGAGACAGAAAAAGAAGAGACATTAGACCACCAACCAGACTTGGGTTTGCGGAACTCACTGCCTATGCCCTTGCTGCTGCCCAGAGCATAATGGATGAAGAACCAAGAACATACCAAGAAACCACTGAGTGTAATAGGTTCCAATTGTGGAAACAAGCTATGGACGAAGAAATGATATCTCTAAGAAAAAATCAAACCTGGACATTAGTAGATAATCCCGGGAAACAAAAGGTTATTGGCTGCAAATGGATATATAAGTTCAAGGAAGGAGTTCCCGGTGTTATGGAAGCTAAGTACAAAGCGAGGTTAGTGGCAAAGGGGTATTCTCAAAGGGAGGGAATAGACTACAATGAGATTTTTTCACCAGTAGTAAAATACACTTCCATCAGAATACTATTGTCCTTGGTGACTTATTATAATATGAAGTTAGAGCAAATGGATGTCAAGACGACGTTCTTACATGGGGAGTTGGAAGAAACCATTTATATGGCACAACCGGAAGGCTATGAATCAGCCGGTGAGGAACACAAAGTTTGTCTCTTGAAGAAGTCACTATACGGCCTGAAACAATCACCCCGTCAGTGGTACCTGAGGTTTGATGCGTTCATGATCAGAAATGGATATAAAAGAAGCAACTATGACAGCTGTTTCTATTTTAAGAATCTGGAAAAAGGCAGCAAATTATACCTGATACTTTATGTGGACGATATGCTCATTGCAAGCCAAGAAATCAAGGAAATTAACAAATTAAAACAGGTGCTAGGAACAGAGTTCGAAATGAAACAAATGGGGCAAGCGTCAAGAATCTTAGGCGTGGATATAATAAGAAATAGATCTCTGGGTCACTTACATATCACACAACAAGCATACTTGAGCAAAGTTCTCACAAGGTACAATATGCAAAATGCGAAGACCGTGACAACACCAATTGGAGCACATCTTAAACTCTCATCAGAACAAAGTCCGAAAAGTGAAGAGGAAGGTGGAGAAATGCTCAAAGTACCATACTCCAGTGCTGCAGGAAGTATTATGTATGGCATGGTGTGTACGAGACCGGATATAGCTTTTGCATCAAGCTTAGTAAGCAGGTTTATGTCAAATCCTGGGCTTAAACATTGGCAAACAGTAAAATGGGTGTTAAAGTATATTAAAGGAACCAAGGAGGCTGGGTTGAATTATGATAATAAGTGGAAAGAAAATGAGAAAATTGAAGGCTTTGTAGATTCAGACTTTGCTGGTGACGTTGATAAGAGGAAGTCACAGACAGGATATGTGTTTACATTGTATGGAAATACAGTCAGCTGGAAGTCTACCCTTCAACATATAGTAACTTTGTCTACCACAGAAGCTGAGTATGTTGTTGCGACAGAGGCATTTAAGGAAGCTTTATGGATAAAAGGTTTGGTTGAAGAACTAGAAGGGTGTCAAGCTGAAACGGTGGTGCACTGTGATAGTCAAGGAGCGGTGAAGCTGATGAAAAATCCAGTGCATCATGAGAGGACAAAACACATAGATGTTAGGCTTCATTTTATAAGGGATATGGTCGCTCAAGGTAGAGTGAAGATAAAGAAGATTGGGACTGAAAACAATCCTTCTGATATGCTGACCAAAGTAGTGACAGGGACAAAACTTCAACATTGTTTGTCGCTCATCAAATTGGGAAAACCTCCTTAGGTAGGAGAAAAAAAAAGGGAACCATGAAGAGCAAGTGGTGATAATATGCTGATCAGGTGGAGATTTGTAACAAATTGATCAACATATTTCGACTGAGTTCACTTCAGCAGGTGCGGTCCATGGAAGTCTTGCTTGGAGTTTTTGATGAGTCCTCGGTTGACTAATTAGGTGACTAATATATAAGTTAGTTAACTTAGTTAATTAGTGGTTAGTCAATAACTAAATCAAGGGAAAGGCTGTATATAGATATATATATATATATAAGCGCAACGAAAAGAAAGAAGACTTCACTTCTCGGTTGTAATCTTCTTTTCTTCCTCAACTGCGGTGTATCGCTCTCTTCTGAATTGAATAAAACACGTTGCTCTGAGTTCCCAAGTGGATGTAGGCGAAGAACGGTGAACCACTATAATTCTTGTGTCTTGATATCTCATTTCTGTTTTGTTTCATCTTCTGAGTGATAGTGTTGCGATTAACCTGAGAGTGTGTGTGTGTATGTGCTTATGCGTACTGTGAGGCGAGTTCTTGATCATTCTTGGGAGAAAGAATAGCAGGAATTATTCACAACACTCATGAATAAAGCTACAACCAGGAATCTGCTCTCGTGATTTTCTTGTGATTTTTTAGAAATATTGGCCAATTTTCTTGGAATTCTTGTTTGTTTCTTCGGAGTAAAGGAGGAAGATTTGCAATATGTGGGGATTTGGAGGAAGGCATTACTGGGGAAGAAAGGAGAGGGGGAAAGTGGAAGGAATAGTCGTGGTGTTTGCGTGGATGTCGAGTCAAGACAATCACTTGAAGAATTATGTCGATCTCTACGCTTCTATTGGATGGAATTCCCTAGTTTGCCACTCCCAATTCCTCAATCTGTAAGCTGGGAAAAAATAACTTTTTTTTTTTGCCATTGCGGCGCCGTGGTTCCGATTACAGCTTGCTTTTATTAGTGTTGAGTTTGATCCAGTTTGAAAAAGATTTGATCGTATTTGTGTTTTCTTGAGTTGTGTTCATTCGATGAAGTTTGAATGTTTTGATTTGGCTTCGGATTGAATTTTAGTCTTTTTACTATTACGTGTTTGTGTGATTGATGGGTTTTTGGTTTGGGTGTATTAGTATATGGGATCTAGTATATATGCCTTTTTTCGAATTTAATTCTTGCATCCAAATATTAGTGTATAAGTAGTTTGGTTTGACGGGATACTCGAATCTACTTACTTTAACTTTGCTAGGTGAATAATATGGGATGATGTGGTGGGTGCTTTACAATTAAGTTTGAATAGATTCTTGTTGACACAGTTTTGAAATCTCGTTTTGAGGAATCATTTTATTGCAATGGAATTTCTCCCTCGAGTCTTTTTCGATATGTTTGTCATCAAGACTTCAAATAATTGTCTCCTGAGAGTGCTTTTTTAACGATGGAAACACTGATCCCATGTGGAGAAGTTAGTTCCTTAGATTAGTCAGTAAAGAATGCTCCATGGATGAATGTTCCTAACGTTCAGTTTACTGTGTTTTTAATTCGATAGAATTATGCTTATCTCGATATCTTATCTTGCTTACTTGTCTGATGAATAGGAATCTAGCTGCTGCTGTGTATTTACTCTCGGTTGTATAAACTGTCAGAATCGTTTCCATGGTTACATGCTTTACTGATATTCGAATGTCAATATCTGTCTCTTGTTTATTTGCAGATTCTTTCCAGATAAAGCTGAGTCATTTGCTCTAGAAATTGTCAGCGAGCTTGTTCAGGTGAGTCATATGAAATTTGACCTATTGTCTCCGGATTTTACTTTAAAAAATATATGTAATCTGAAAGGTGTTTATCTATATAAAACATCACGAACATATATTTATTAACAGTCGTTTTGATTGTTCCAGACTTTGTGACCATAGCACGTTCCTTCTTTGAGAATGGAGAAAGCAAATTAGCATTAAATAAAAAACCAAAGATGTGGCACCCAACTCGGGACTTAGCCCTTGAGGAATGTCACAATCTCTAATAACATCTCGTGTGGAAATTTTGTCGCCTTTGAAGTATTGTAGGCTTTAAAAAAAAACTTTTAAAGTTTATTAGCTGAAGCGAATAGTACAAAGTACTAGTAAATTTCGATAGAGTTTTACAAAACCAGACTAAAATAGAAGATAAAAAAAATGACAACGATTTATTATAAATATTCCAGTCAACAATTGACAGATCATTCACTGACATTTACTTTTTATCCATTTCCTGGATACCTGGCTCTGGAAATTACAATAGATAAAGAAAATAAAATGTTTAAGTCTTTAAGAACTTAGTGAGAATTAAATAATAATAAATATGATGTTAAATTTAACAGAATGATATGATAGACAATAAGGTTAGCATCCATTTATATGAGTGCACAAAAAAAAGTATGGTTGAGAATAACGAGCCAAGTAAACTAATATACCCGGACCAAGGTCACGTTGTTCAATGGACTCGATCTCCAGACCAAAGTTCGTTGTCCAGAACTCTGTCTCGGTCAATTACTTTATCATTCCATCAAAACCTCATTTGGTGAAATCTTGATAAGAATCACACTTAGTGTGATGATATTACAATGAGAACATTTCATTGAGGAATTCAATAAAATTATTACGGAATAACAATAATGAGTAAATTAAGTAAAATAAATTCTTAAATATGATGCGATCAAGATGATAGATTTGATCGGTAAGAAGGGTATCAACATGATTGAAGATTCAATATGATAGAAGGAGTGGCCATCGAAGTAGTGCATATTTCATATGCATCAACGAGATTAAGAGATACCATAATTATGCACATGCGCAAGAAATCAATAAAACATGACGAATATCATTTAAGAATATATCATATCATAATTTCCAGGTCAAATGCCAAGACTATAGGAAGAACGGTAAAAATTCCTCAACTTAGTGACTTACTATAGATGAGTGTGAGAATCCAAAGTTCAAGCCAATATGATTGACCAAAGTGATTATCATCAGTAGAGTATAACACTTTCTAATTCATTTTAATATAGGCTATCCATAAAGTTTACCAAAATAACGAGTATTAGCCCATAACTTTATAAACTTTATTTGGTGTCTCAAAATACCATAGTAATAATGGACTCGTCTCATGCCTTAATAAGTGTATATACTTTAAATATTCATAATAATAGCAAATTATCATAAAAATAAATATAAAAAATATTATTCCAAAAGTAACATAATTTTTTTTATATAGAATATATAACTCACAAAATTATAATAAATAAATTGTATGTCCAAAAATTATAAAACTTCATAGTTACTTTCAGTGATACAATTTTAAAGTATTGAAGACTAGAAACATGTATAAAATGGTTAAGATGATCATATAAGTATCAAATCATATCCAAAATTATATTATTAACATTTAAAAATCTACAGTAAATGAAATATTCATCCAAAATTCACGAAACTTGAACATTAACCTATAATAATATAGAACAAGGTTCGAAAAATAAAAATTTTGTTTTTCATCGGCGTCAGGCCGACACGCGCCCCCAGGTTTTTCCACCATATGCGAAAAAGGATTTCCCACAATATTTGTGCTATAAGTTTTCTCAAATTCGCAGCCAAATCGTGTCAGAAACGAACTAACTAGTATAACTCATACCCCTACTTTGACTGTCGGAAAACACTATTTTCGATCCCGATTCAGGGAAACCACTGACATAAGTGAGAAATATGACATATAATGAACAACTTTCATGCTCAGACTAAGGTATAATATGGTCAGAATAAGTATGTAAAATGAGAGTGAAAACATTACCTGAAAAATGAGCTTTCTGACACTGTTTCTTTCCCAGGAAGTGGTGGTTTCTGAATTTTAACGAAAAATCGGCTGATGATTTTTCGGCACCTCATTTTTTGATAGCTTTCTAGGTAAATAGAGAGTATTGTGGAGTTTTTCTAGAATTTTTGGAGGAGTTTGAGATACATAAAAGATTTTTTTCCCTCTTTTCAACTTTTTTTAAAGCTTCATTCTCTTACCACTCTTTCCCTATTCTAGACCAGCCTCTTAAGCTCGAAAATTAGGCTATGAAACTGTTGAAATTCTTCAGGTGAATGGTCTCATTTTATAGGCAAGAACCAAGTCTTTCTTCCAATCCATGTTGGACAACTTCCGATCATCGGTTTGGCAAGGAAGGAGGTGGTATGTTGGTTAAGTAAGTATGATGATGATGATATTACATCCCTATGTATGTATGTATGCATGTGTGTGTGTGTATATATATATTTGTTTGCTATGTGTTTATATATTTGACTTAGTTATTTCAATTTTATTTTATTATTTGCACTTTATAATAATTAATAAATTTAAGTAATGAAATGAAAAATATTATATATGTATATACCTTAATGATGGGGTATTACAAGAGAAAACATGCAAAGGGAACAAAAATGCTATTTGGTTATAACCAAATTGCTAAGACGTTGTGATGTCTTTTTCAAATGACTCTGTTCACAGACATCCTTTGTATTTTCTGTATGCAGGAGCTAAAAATACAGCCATGCCCAGTTGTCTTTGCATCTTTTTCCTGTGGGCCAAAAGCTTGCATGTATAAGGTTCTCCGTGTAAGTGCCATTTTTGTAAATTAAAATATAAGTATGTTTTATATATCTGTTTATTGGTTGTTGTTTGTAACTTTCCTCCGCCAAACTATAGCAAATAGGTAAAATCGAGATCTTACCATGTCCATGTGGTTGCAGATAATCGAAGGCAAGTGTGACACTGAAGTTAATATGGTATACTTTCTTCTGCATATCTTGATGCTTTCTATCCCTGTATCCATCTGTTATTTTGCTTAAGGAGTTTTTACATTGTTGCCATAGTGCAAATCCTGGTTCTACTAGAATCTTAGGAAAAATTTCGTCAAACTGACAGTTGTATTTCTTTGTGAAGCATGACTTCCGGCTTGTTAAAGACTGTCTTTGTGGAAATATTTTTGATTCCACTCCAGTGGATTTTACCAGCGACTTGGGCACTCGATTTTTTCTCCATCCAAGTGTGCTTACAATGTCGCGTCCGCCCCGAATGGTGACATTGATTGCCAATGGCATCTCTTCCAGTCTAGATGCAGTCTTTCTTAGCAGATTTGAATCTCAACGCGCCGAGTACTGGCAAACACTGTACTCCACAGTTGTAAGAATCTATCGTATTTAATTGAAAGCTACTTCTTTAGCTATTAGTTCGTCATTCACTCTTATTGTCATCTTGTCATCAGAGCATGGGTGCTCCATATCTCATATTGTGCTCGGAAGATGATGATCTTGCTCCTTTTCAAATAATTTTCAATTTTGCTACGAGGCTTAAAGACCTTGGTGCTGACGTTAAAATGGTCAAGTGGGACAGTTCATCTCACGTTGGTATGTTTCTGGATTTTTCATGTTTCAGTCCCTTTATGTTCGTTACCTGGGTTTATGCTCATATTAAGTAATGAAGCGTTCACCTGTCTACCATGATTGCGCAAATATGAAAATTTTTGATTTGATAATTGTCAAAGAAAATATTAAAAACGTGGGCTGCGCATCTGTTGAAAGGAAATGTCGTGGAAATTCAGATAACGCGTTTTTAACGCGTGTTCACACGGTCAGGAGGCTCTATAAATAGAGCTCCATTCTTTCATTCTGATATCATCCCTTCNGTGGGACCAACAAGTGGTATCAGAGCCTTGGTTTAAAATTTCTTAAAATTCTGAGTATGCTCTGTGGTTGCAGCCTAGACTGATCTTCCACATCAGAAAAGATTTTTTGAGATTTTTTACTTAAGACGGGATTATTTTGTCCAGTCTACTAAAATTTTTGTAGACATAATGGCGGGAAGGTACGAGATAGCAAAGTTCAACGGAAGCAATTTTATGCTGTGGAAAATAAAGATACAAGCAGTTTTAAGAAAGGAGAATTGCTTGGCGGCTATTGGAGATAGACCGGTGGAGATTACGGATGATGGAAAGTGGAATGAGATGAATGATAATGCTGTTGCCAATTTACACTTGGCTATTGCAGACGAAGTATTGTCAAGTATATCTGAGATAAAAACAGCAAAAGTTATCTGGGATACTTTGACAAAGATGTACGAGGTCAAGTCACTACACAACATGATTTTCCTAAAGAGAAGGCTTTATACTCTTCGGATGGCGGAATCCTCATCGATGACCGACCATATCAACACACTAAATACTCTATTTGCCCAACTCACTTCCATGGGGCATAAAATAGGGGAAAATGAACGTGCGGAACTTCTACTTCAAAGTCTACCAGATCCATATGATCAACTTATCATCAATATTACCAACAATATTCTTATGGGCTTTCTAAGATTCGACGATGTCTTAACTGCGGTTCTCGGAGAAGAAAGCCGGCGCAAGAATAAAGAAGATAGGTTGGTAAAATCGAAGCAGGCGGAGGCTTTACCGATGATAAGAGGGAGATTTATGGACCGTGACTCCAGTGGGAGCCAAAGACGAGGTAGATCAAAGTCGAGAAGTAAGAAGAAAAATATTTACTGCTTTAAATGTGGCGGTAAAGGGCACTTCAAGAAAGAGTGTACGAGTATTGACAAAATTTCTCAAGGAAATGTGGCCAGTACTTCAGGTAGTGGTGAAATATTATTCAGCGAAGCAGCGACTGTTGCGGAAGGCAGACACAAATTTTGTGACACATGGATTATGGATTCAGGAGCGACGTGGCACATGACGTCTCAATGAGAATGATTTGATCATTATGAACCAGTCTCAGGAGGATCTGTATTCATGGGAAATGATCATGCCTTGGAAATCGCTGGGGTCGGTACTATCAAAATTAAAATGTTTGATGGCACCATTCGCACCATACAGGAGGTACGACATGTGAAAGGACTGACAAAGAATCTTTTGTCATTGGGGCAATTAGATGACATTGGGTGCAAAACTCGGATCGAGAACGGGATCATGAAAATTGTGAAAGGCGCGCTTGTGGTTATGAAGGCGGAAAAGGTTGCTACAAATCTGTATGTACTTTTGGGAGAAACACACAAGGATGCAGAACTAGCTGTTGCATCAAATGGTTCAGGAGAAGAATTAACAGTGTTATGGCATAAAAAGCTTGGGCATATGTCAGAACGGGGGTTGAAAATTCTCTCAGAACGGAAGCTGTTGCCGGGACTTACAAAAGTGTCATTACCCTTTTGTGAGCATTGTGTTTCAGTAAACAACACAGATTAAAGTTTGGATCTTCTACTACCAGGAGCAAAAGCATATTGGAGCTGATTCATTCGGATGTTTGGCAAGCACCGGTTGTATCCCTAGGAGGAGCGAGATACTTTGTCTCGTTCATTGATGATTTCTCTAGGAGATGTTGGGTGTATCCGATCAAGAAGAAATCAGATGTTTTTCATATCTTCAAAGATTTCAAAGCGCGGGTTGAACTTGATTCAGAAAAGAAAATCAAGTGTCTGAGGACTGATAATGGAGGAGAATATACCAGTGACCAGTTTGATGCATATTGTCAACATGAAGGCATCAAAAGACAGTTCACAACGGCTTACACACCTCAACAGAATGGAGTGGCGGAGCTGATGAACAGAAGCTTGTTGGACAGAACAAGAGCTATGTTGAGGACTGCAGGTCTAGAAAAATCATTTGGGGCGGAAGCAGTCAAAACCGCTTGTTATATTATCAATCGTTCTCCTTCAGTGGCGATTGATCTGAAGACTCCGATGGAGATGTGGACTGGGAAGCCGACAGATTATTCTCATTTGCATACATTTGGAAGTCATGTGTACGTTCTGTACAATGAGCAAGAAAGATCGAAGCTGGATTCGAAATCCAGAAAATGTATCTTCTTGGGTTATGCTGATGGAGTAAAGGGGTTTCGCTTGTGGGATCCTACTGTTCACAAGCTTGTCATCAACATGGATGTTATCTTCGAGGAAGATAAAGTAAAGGGAGACCAAGGNATTGCATATTGTCTATTATCAGAGGATGGTGAGCCATCGAGTTTCCACGAGGCTACTCAAAGCTCAGATGTATCCTTATGGATGATAGCAATGCAAGAAGAGTTGGAGGCATTAGACAAGAATCAAACTTGGGATCTTGTTACACTACCACGAGGAAGGAAAGCCATTGGAAACAGATGGGTCTATAAGATCAAGCGTGATGACAATAACCAAGTGGAGCGGTATCGTGCTAGATTGGTGGTAAAAGGATATGCTCAGAAAGAAAGAATTGACTTCAATGAGATATTTTCTCCTGTGGTTCGGCTTACAACAGTCAGAGTAGTGTTGGCATTGTGTGCGGTGTTTGACCTACATCTAGAACAACTAGATGTGAAAACGGCGTTTCTTCATGGAGATCTTGAAGAAGAAATCTATATGCTCCAGCCAGAAGGTTTTGCGGAAAAAGGCAAAGAGAACTTGGTTTGCAGGTTGAACAAATCTCTGTACGGTCTCAAACAGGCGCCGAGGTGTTGGTACAAGAGATTTGATTCCTATATCATGAGCCTCGGATACAACAGACTGAGTGCAGACTCTTGTACGTATTTCAAGAGGTCTGGTGATGATTATATCATTTTGCTGTTGTATGTGGACGACATGTTGGTAGCAGGCCCCAACAAAGATCATGAATTCTTAATATATTAACTTTTATAATTTTTATATAAATTAACCTTAGTATATGTTTCAAATACTTCCAAATTTTGTGTTTTAAATTTTTAAATTTGTCTGATATATAATTTCTTTTAAAAAAGCGGTATTAAAATATTTAAATTCTTTATTATAGCTAAAATCCATGAATTCTTGTAAGATATTCATATTTTATAAGATTATTAATATATTAACTTTTATAATTTTTATATAAATTATCCTAAATAATTTATTAAACTCTTTACTTTTGATTCTTAGTTAAAAAACCAATAAAATATGTTAGTATTAAACTTCATATTATCATATTATTCTATATTTATCATGTTATTATATTATTGCATATAATTTATTAAAATAAAATATTTTTCAAAAAAAGAATGAAGTAAAATACAATATATTGTGTTTCATGATGTACACATAAAAGTGTGTATAGAATGTTAATTTTGTCAATGTATAATTGAAAAACTGTTGAAAAATAATATTTAAAATGTGTGTATTGAATATTTGAATGTTGAATATTTGAATGTTGAAAATTAGGTAAAATTAGGTGTTGAATATTGAAATTTGTGTGTGATGATGAAGGTAATGATGTAATTTATTTTTGGATTATTTGTAAAAATTTTGTATAAATAGATCTCTCATTTGTGAAGAAAATCACAATTGAGTTGAGAGAAAAATATTATAAAGTGTGTAGTGTGATAATTTTGAGATTTTTACTTTTTACCGTAAATTTTTATTTTTCACAACACGTTATCAGCACGAAGTTCTAAAAGTCCTCCATATTTTTTCAAACTCCAAAACAGAAGAAAAAGGTAACAAAAATAATAATATTTATTTTATTGTTTATTTATTTATTGTTTATATATTTACTATATAATATAATGTTATTATAAATAATAAAAATAAATTTTTCAAAAAAAACTTGTTATAAATCCTGTGAGGATGTTAAGACGACATCCCACACTCCCGGTAAGGGATACGACAAGTATAAAAGTCTATAAGGTTTTTAAACAAAATATCTTATGACACCTCATTATAATATTGTGATATGATATACATAATTATTTAAAACATTACTAATATTATATACACCATATTATTACCATAAAATTATACAAATACATACATTTATTTTCTTGTACACCAACGGTCATAAACGGTAACAAAACGGCTAGTTTTTGCCCTATAAATATNAAAAATTATATGCCATGGACTCTCGATGTAGAAATGCATCTTGAGTCATTGGGTCTAAGCGAGACCATTAAAGAAAATGGTATATCTTCATCACAAGAAAAAGCAAAAGCTATAATATTTTTGCGTCGACATCTCGATGAAGGTTTAAAATGTGAATATCTCATCGAAAAAGATCCCATGGCTCTGTGGAAAGGATTGAAAGAAAGATTTGAACATATAAGGGAAGTTATACTTCCGACCGCCCGTGATGAATGGAATATGTTAAGATTCCAAGATTTTAAGAAAGTCGGTGATTACAATTCAGCGATGTATCGAATAATCTCGCAGCTAAAATTTTGTGGACATGAGGTCACAGAATCGGAAATGTTTGAAAAAACATTTTCCACGTTTCACGCATCAAATATAACTTTACAGCAACAATATAGAGTGCGTGGATTTGCGAGATATTCTGAGCTCATCGCCTGCCTTCTTGTGGCGGAAAAAAACAACGAGCTACTAATGAGAAATCATCAGTCCCGACCCACTGGATCATCAGCATTTCCAGAAGTAAATGCTGTAAGTAAAAATGTATTTAAACCTGGAAACCAAAATCAAATTCAAAGACAAGGTTTTGGTCGAGGTCGAGGTCGAGGTCGTGGTCTTGGATGTGGACGTGGAATTGGTCGCGGTCGTGGTCGTGGTCGAGGTCGTGGTTTTAAAAACAATAGAAATAGTTATTTTTATAACTCATCTCAAAAGGGCGTCACGAACCACCCACAGAAAAGGCATCATGAGAACATGAGTGTTAATGAAAATCACTCGAAAAGATTTGAAAGTTCTTGTTTCAGATGCGGAACTCCAGGACATTGGTCTCGTATTTGTCGAGCCCCTGAGCATCTTTGCAAGCTCTATAAAGAATCGATAAATGGGAAAGAAAAAGAGACCAACTTCACTGAGCGAAGTGACCATTTGAGTGATTCAACTCATTTTGATGCTGCTGATTTTATGAATGATTTCTCTGGAAATGATCAATATGTTGGTGGGATAGAAATGAACAATATTGATGCTGCAGATTTTCTCAATGATTTCTCTGAAAATGAACAATATAGTGGTAGAATATAAATGTACAATAATTTATTTTTCATGTATTTATATGATAATGTTTTATTGTACAATTATGATATGTGTTATATTTAAATATGTATTGTCATTAATTTTTTTTCATTGCATATTTTTTGAAGTTCAAATATGGAAAATGCTATGAGCAAAGCTGAAGTTTGCATACCCGATAGTGGTACAACGCACACTATCCTCCGAGATAAAAGATATTTCTTGGAACTAAAACCAA